>NC_041389.1:286318454-286368084 GCF_002162155.2 Triticum dicoccoides
AGCAGCAGCAACAGCAGCAGCAACAACAGCAGCAACAACAGCAGCAACAACAGCAACAACAACAACAACAACAACAACAACAACAACAACAACAACAACAACAGCAACAACAACAGCAACAACAACAGCAACAACAACAGCAACAACAACAACAACAACAACAACAACAACAACAACAACAACAACAACAACAACAACAACAACACAACCCTGTTTGGATACTCAACTTAGCTTAGAGGTTAGAACTCTATCCAAAGAGGTGTTTGGATGACAGGATTGGATACTTAGATTGCCAATAAATGCACTAGGAGAACTAGCTCCAATTAGCACCTCTTGGGTTGGATAGTTTTTTGGGTAGGTTATAGATGCAACTAGCTCAAAGTAGCCCTCATGTTTAGATATACTTTAGGGCTATTTGAGCCCAAACTAGCTCAAACTAACTCTAACCCATGGATACAATAGCAGTTAATCAGCCAATAATTTGTAAGAATGCAATAAACACCTTCTGGCCCATAATATAAGATGTTAATTCATCTAATAGGTGAGTATATTGGATGTTATAAGATATTATATA
Source organism: Triticum dicoccoides (assembly GCF_002162155.2). NCBI lineage: Eukaryota > Viridiplantae > Streptophyta > Magnoliopsida > Poales > Poaceae > Triticum > Triticum dicoccoides. Next base: position 286,319,029 of record NC_041389.1, read on the forward strand.
AGAGTGATGTACTACATCATTGTGCAATTGGTGTTTATCTTCTAATGTTAACTTGGTGCTTTTAGGTACATATGTCATTGGTTAAGATCCGCACATCGACCCTTTCTGCATATGGGGAAATGAGATATCGATGAACCAGCATCAAGTGAGGAAGCTGATAAAGATTGTTAGTAAAATGGGTCAAAAGATGGCAATTAAACTATTTGTTTACACTTTATCCAATACAACAGCGAACTGCAGGATGGTAAGTAAGAACTCTACAGCCTTCTTTTTACTGCCCATAATGAGTTGTTTTAGATGACAATGTATGAATCTTTTTTCCTTTGCGGTGGTTCCCAAAGCAGTTTACTAAAGATTACCTCTCAAACTACATGATTGGTGGGCATGCAAAGGTTAAAGTATTTCTACAAGAACACGATGATTATCTAGATGTCTCCATGAAGACCATGAAGGGTGGGCGGTCGACCATCACAAGGGGTTGGACTAGAGTCGTGCGTGCCTTCTGCATGGAGGAGGGCACAATATGGGCATTCTGCTTCACCTTGTTCAGAAGCCAGAATGTATTTCGCCTCTTTCTTTACCGTCTTTAATAGTACAAGTATACAACTGTGGTTCATCATTCTTTATTTGGTTCTTATGTAATTCTTGATGTGTACCTATGAATCGAATAATTCATTGGTTGTCTGAACCTGATGGATATGAATAAAGCTATAGCATATATTCAATTTCAATTTGATATAGCAGCAATTAAATTACGTTGAAATTATGCTCTCCAGGTTGTTACGGCACACACGGTTGATAAAATACAAACGTTTGCGATATACACCATAATCCGAGACGGTTCACAAAGAGGAAACGTGTGCAAGCGTGCACATAGTTACCTTTTGCAAAGCATGTGCGATGTCAGACAATATTACAAATGGTGCTAGCAAACTAACCATTTGCGATAGTTGCCTTATCGTACACGATTCACAACCATGAACTGCTTCTGATGAAGTATGCATAAATGTTGCACCACAAAATAGCGTGTGCAATAGTTGCCTTATTGTACATGATTCGCAACCATGAACTGTTTCTGATAAAGTATGCATCATAAACATTGCACCACAGAATAGTGTGTGCGATAGTTGTCGTGTATGATGATGTTACGACGGTCCCACGTTTCGTAATCCTATCCGACACTCGTACGATGTTTAGCTAATCTTTTTAATTAGTTATCGCATACGGTTTGTGAAAAGCGAATGTGTGCGATTGTATGCTTATCATACACGTTCTATAATAGTGAACCGTTTGTGATGGGCCGGGCATCATAAACGTAGCACCACAGAATACCAATTGCGATGGCAATGCGACCACAAATGAAAAGGAGTACTGTAGGGTCCCTATCCCCGACGGTTTCTGGGTCGTGTGGGAAGGACCCCCTAATCACCCACACTCACTAGGTGACGGTTCCACATGTCGTCACGGAAAGGGGTTTTAAACCGTTTGTATAGCACTGATGCGTACCAGTGCATGACCATGAGAAGGGCACCCTCTACGCCTCTTCCAAGGTGAAACATCCCATCTACGACTCTAGGGAAGTATCCTTGGTCTGTGCTCTTCCAAGTGGAAGGAGCCCATCCATGACAAGTAAGGCTATATCCTATGAGCAAATCTTATTTTTTTCTAGCTAGACAACTCGTACCCATTTTTATACTAGCTTTTGCCATGCGATGTTTTAACTATGCTATGTCCAATTATTTCAATTATGCAAAAATGTAATGTTCAATAGGGCTATTTGATGTTTAAGTATGAATTGTTCAGTTCATTTTCACAAATGGCTATATTTGGTTGTTTATAGGAGCAGATACTTTATTTATCTGTATTTATTTGTTAGGTTAGCTACATGCTACCTCTTGAGCTTGCGTTGGTTTTCCCTGGAAGAGGAAAGGGAGATGGAGCAAAGTAGCATAAGTATTTCCCTCGGTTTTGAGAACCAAGGTATCAATCCAGTAGGAGACAACACACAAGTCACAGAATACCTGCACAAAAAATCAACAACTTGCACCCAATGCAATAAAGGGGTTGTCAATCCCTTCATGGTCACTTGAAAAAGTGAGATATGATAGAGATAGATAAACGGTAAAGTAAATATTTTTGGTTTATAGATTGGAAAGTAAAGATTGCAAAATAGTAGATCGGAAACTAGCAAGATGTAAACGAGATTCAATATAATGGAAAAGAGACCCGGGGGCCATAGGTTTCACAAGTGGCTTCTCTCAAGATAACAAATATTACAGTGGGTGAACAAATTACTGTCGAGCAATTGATAGAAAAGCGCATAGTTATGATGATATCTAAGGCAATGATCATGAATATAGGCATCACGTCCGTGTCAAGTAGACCGACTACTGCTTCCATCTACTACTATTGCTCCACACTTTGACCGCTATCCAGCATGCATCTAGAGTATTAAGTTCATAAAGAACGGAGTGACGCATTAAGAAAGATGACATGATGTAGAGTAATTAACTCAAGCAATATGATGAAAACTCCATCTTTTTATCCTCGATGGCAACAATACAATACGTGATTTTCTGCCCCTACTGTCACTAGGAAAGGACACCGCAAGATTGAACCCAAAGCTAAGCACTTCTCCCATTGCAAGAAAGATCAATCTAGTAGGCCAAACTAAACCGATAATTCGAAGAGACTTGCAAAGATATCAAATCTTGCATATAAGAATTCAGAGAAGAACCAAATAGTATTCATAGATAATCTTGTTCATAAATCCATAATTCATCGGATCTCGGCAAACACACCGCAAAAGAGTATTATATCGAATAGAGCTCCAAGAACATCGAGGAGAACATGGTATTGAGAATCAAAGAGAGAGAACAAGCCATCTAGCTAATAACTATGGACACGAAGGTCTGTGGTAAACTACTCATGCTTCATCCGAGAGGTAATGGTGTTGATGTAGAAGCCCTCCATGATCGAATCACCCTCCGGTAGGACTCCGGAAAAGGTCCCTAGATGGGATCTCATGGGTACAGAAGGTTGCGGCGGTGGAAAAGTGGTTTCGTGGCTCTCTTGGAGGTTTTCAGGGTATAAGATTATATATAGGCGAAGGAACTAAGTCAGGGGAGCCATGAGGGGCCCACGAGAGTGGGGGGCGCGCCCTACGCCCCCGGGCGCGCCCTCCTTCCTTGTGCCTTCCTCGTTGCATCTCCGACTTCATCTCCAAATCTTCTTGTTTGCTTTCGGTCCAAGAAAGATAATCGCGAAGGTTTCATTCCGTTTGGACTCCATTTGGTATTCCCTTTCTGCGAAACTCTAAAATAGGCAAAAAAAACAGAAACTGGCAGTGGGCCCTCGGTCAATAGGTTAGTCCCAAAACTAATATAAAATAGCATATAAATGCCTATTAAACATCGAAAATAGATAATATAATAGCATGGAACAATCAAAAATTATAGATACGTTGGAGACGTATCAAGCAACCCCAAGTTTAATTCCTGCTCGTCCTCGAGTAGGTAAATGATAAAAATAGAATTTTTGATGTGGAATGCTACCTAACATATTTATCCAAGTAATTTTCTTTATTGTGGCATGAATGTTCAGATCCGAAAGATTCAATACAAAAGTTTAATATTGACATTAAAATAATAACACTTCAAGCATACTAACAAAGCAATCATGTCTTCTCAAAATAACATGGCCAAAGAAAGCTATCCCTACAAAATCATATAATATGGCTATGCTCTATCTTCATCACACAAAATATTTAAATCATGCACAACCCCGATGACAAGCCAAGCAATTGTTTCATACTTTTGATGTTCTCAAACTTTTTCAATCTTCATGCAATACATGAGTGTGAGCCATGTATATAGCACTATAGGTGGAATAGAATGGTGGTTGTGGAGAAGACAAAAAGGAGAAGATAGTCTCACATCAACTAGGCGTATCAACGGGCTATGGAGATGCCCATCAATAGATATCAATGTGAGTGAGTTGGGATTGCCATGCAACAGATGCACTAGAGCTATAAGTGTACGAGAGCTCAAAAAGAAACTAAGTGGGTGTGCATCCAACTTGCTTGCTCACGAAGACCTAGGGCATTTTGAGGAAGCCCATCATTGGAATATACAAGCCAAGTTCTATAATGAAAATTCCCACTAGTATATGAAAGTGACAACATAGGAGACTCTGTATCATGAAGATCATGGTGCTACTTTGAAGCACAAGTGTGGAAAAAGGATAGTAACATTGCCCCTTCTCTCTTTTCTCTAATTTTTTATTTGGGCCTTCTCTCTTTTTTTATGGCCTCTTTTTTTATTTTTTTATTTTTAGTCCGGAGTCTCATCCCGACTTGTCGGGGAATCATAGTCTCCATCATCCTTTCCTCACATGGGACAATGCTCTAATAATGAAGATCATCACACTTTTATTTACTTACAATTCAAGAATTACAAATAAATGCTTATAGCAAAATATGACTCTATGTGAATGCCTCCGGCGGAGTACTAGGATGTGCAATGAATCAAGAGTGATATGTATGAAAAAATTATGAACGGTGGCTTTGCCACAAATACGATGTCAACTACATGATCATGCAAAGCAATATGACAATGATGGATCGTGTCATACTAAACGGAACGGTGGAAAGTTGCATGGCAATATATCTCGAAATGGCTATGGAAATGCAATATTAGGTAGGTATGGTGGCTGTTTTGAGGAAGGTATATGGTGAGTGTATGGTATCGCCGAAAGTTGCGCGACACAAGAGAGGAAAGCAATGGTGGAAGCGTGAGAGTGCGTATAATCCATGGGCTCAACTTTAGTCATAAAGAACTCACATACTTATTGCAAAAATCTATTAGTTATTGAAATGAAGTACTACGCACATGCTCCTAGGGGGATAGATTGTTAGGAAAAGACCAGCTCTCGTCCCCGACCGCCACTCACAAGGAAGACAATCAATAAATAAACCATGCTCAAACTTCATCACATAACGGTTCACCATACGTGCATGCTACGGGAGTCACAAACTTTAACACAAGTATCTCGCAAATTCACAACTACTCTACAAGCATGACTATAATATCACCATATTCATATCTCAAAACAATCATAAAGAATCAAACTTCTCATAGTATTCAATGCGCTTCATATGAAAGTTTTTATTATATCCATCTTAGATGCCCATCATATTAGGAATAATTTTATAACCAAAGCTAATACCCATGCTGTTCCAAGAGACTCTCAAAATAATATAAGGGAAGCATGAGATTTCAACAATTTCTATAAAATAAAACCACCACTGTGCTCTAAAAAGATATAAGTGAAGCACCAGAGCAATATTGTCTAGCTCAAAAGATATAAGTGAAGCACATAGAGTATTCTAATAAATCACGATTCATGCATGTCTCTCCCAAAAGGTGTGTACAGAAAGGATGATTGTGGTAAACTAAAAAATCAAAGACTCAAATCATACAAGACGCTCCAAGCAAAACACATATCATGTGGTGAACAAAAATATAGCCTCAAGTAAAGTTACCGATAGACAAAGACGAAAGAGGGGATGCCTTCCGGGGCATCCCCAAGCTTAGGCTTTTGGTTGTACTTGAATTTTACCTTGGGGTGCCTTGTACATCCCCAATCTTAGGCTCTTGCCACTCCTTATTCCATAGTCCATCAAATCCTTACCCAAAACTTGAAAACTTCACAACACAAAACTCAACAGAAAATCTCATAAGCTCCGTTAGTATAAGAAAAAATAAACCACCACTTTAAGGTGCTGTTGTTAACTCTTTCTTTATTTATATTGGTATAAAATCTACTGTATTCCAACTTCTCCATGGTTCATACTCCCCGATACTACTCATAGATTCATCAAAATAAGCAAACAACACATGAAAAACAGAATCTGTCAAAAACAGAACAGTCTGTAGCAATCTGTAACTATCGAATACTTCTGTAAATCCAAAAATTCTTCAATAAATCGGATGACGTGAGGCGTTTGTCTATTAATCTTCTGCAAAAAGAATCAACTTAAAAGTGCTCTTCTGTTAAAAATGACAATTATTCTCGTGAGCGCAAAGTTTTTGTTTTTTCCAGCAAGATCAAATTAACTTTCAGCCAAGTCTTCCCAAAGGTTCTACTTGGCACAAACACTAACTAAAACTTAAAACCACATCTAACCAGAGTATATATGAATTATTTATTACTAAAAAGTAACAAAAATCAAAGAAGAAAAATAAAATTGGGTTGCGTCCCAACAAGCGCTATCGTTTAACGCCCTTAGCTAGGCATAATTTCAATGATGCTCACCTAAAAGACAAGAATTGAAGCACAAAGAGAGCATGATAAAACATGTGACAAACACATATAAGTATAACATACTTCCTATGAATAGGCATTTTATAAGCAAACAAATTATCAAGGCAAGCAAAAACTAGCATATGCAAGGAAGAAGAAAGAGATGATATCAATCTCAACATGAAGAGAGGTAATTTAGTAACATGAAAATTTCTACAACCATATTTTCCTCTCTCATAATAATTACATGTAGGATCGTAAGCAAATTCAACAATATAGCTATCACAAAACATATTCTCAACAAAATCCACATGCATGCGAAGCTGACACTCTTCCAAAATAGTGGGATTAACATTAAATAAAGTCATGACCTCTCCAAACCCACTTTTATCAAAAATTTCATCAGATTGAACATTCTCCAAATATGTGGGATCTAAAGTTGACACTCTTCCAAACTCACTTTCAATATTATTGCAAACATCATTATCAATATCATATTTATCATGGGGCTTAAATAAATTTTCAAGATCATAATAAGAATCACCCTAATCATGATCATTGCAACAAGTAGTGGACATAGCAAAACTAGCATCCCCACGCTTCTGGTTTTGCATACTATTAAAACAATTGACATTAATAGAATTTAAAGTAAAATCATTGCAATCATGCTTTTCATTCAAGGAGCTATCGTGAATCTCTTCATAAATTTCTTTATCACAATTTTCAGATTCATGAATTTCAAGCAAAACTTCATAAAGATAATCTAGTGCACAAAACTCACTAGCAGTTGGTTCATCATAATTGGATCTCTTAAAAAGATTAGCAAGTGGATGAGGATCCATAATATTTTAGCAAGTGAAGATGCAAGCAAAAAGAAGGCACATGGTAACACAAGCGAACAAAAGATCGAATGGAAGAGGGGCGAAGAAAAGGCAAATCTTTTTGAAAATTGTTTCGGAAGTGGGGGAGAGGAAAACGAGAGGCGAATGGCGAATAATGTAATGCAAGGGAGAAGAGTTTATGATGGGTACTTGGAATGGCTTGACTTGGCGTAGATCTCCCCGGCAACGGTGCCAGAAATCCTTCTTTCTACCTCTTGAGCTTGCGTTGGTTTTCCCTTGAAGAGGAAAGGGTGATGCAGCGAAATAGCATAAGTATTTCCCTCAGTTTTGAGAACCAAAGTATCAATCCAGAGGAGACAACGCACAAGTAACAGAATACCTGCACAAAAAATCAACGACTTGCACCCAACGCGATAAAGGGGTTGTCAATCCCTTCACGGTCACTTGCAAAAGTGAGATCTGATAGAGATAGATAAACGGTAAAGTAAATATTTTTGGTATTTTTGGTTTATAGATTGGAAAGTAAAGATTGCAAAATAGTAGAGCGGAAACTAGCAAGATGTAAACGAGATTCAATATAATGGAAAAGAGACCCCGGGGCCATAGGTTTCACTAGTGGCTTCTCTCAAGATAGTAAATATTATGGTGGGCGAACAAATTACTGCCAAGCAATTGATAGAAAAGAGCATAGTTATGACTATATCTAAGGCAATGATCATGAACATAGGCATCACGTCCGTATCAAGTAGACCGACTCCTGCCTGCATCTACTACTATTACTCCACACATCGACCGCTATCCAGCATGCATCTAGAGTATTAAGTTCAAAAAGAACGGAGTAACGCATTAAGAAAGATGACATGTTGTAGAGAAATTAACTCAAGCAATATGATGAAAACCCCGTCTTTTTATCCTCGATGGCAACAATACAATACGTGCCTTGCTGCCCCTACTGTCACTGGGAAAGGACACCGCAAGATTGAACCCAAAGCTAAGCACTTCTCCCATTGCAAGAAAGATCAATCTAGTAGGCCAAACTAAACCGGTAATTCGAAGAGACTTGCAAAGATATCAAATCATGCATATAAGAATTCAGAGAAGAACCAAATAGTATTCATAGATAATCTTGTTCATAAATCCACAATTCATCAGATCTCGGCAAACACACCATAAAAGAGTATTATATCGAATAGATCTCCAAGAACATCGAGGAGAACATGGTATTGAGAAACAAAGAGAGAGAAGAAACTATCTAGCTAATAACTATGGACCCGAAGGTCTGTGGTAAACTACTCACGCTTCATCCGAGAGGTAATGGTGTTGATGTAGAAGCCCTCCGTGATCAAATCCCCCTCCGGCAAGACGCTGTAAAAGGTCCCTAGATGGGATCTCATGGGTACAGAAGGTTGCGGCGGTGAAAAAGTGGTTTTGTGGCTCTCCTGGATGTTTTCAGGGTATAAGATTATATATAGGCGAAAGAACTAGGTCAGGGGAGCCACGAGGGGCCCATGAGGGTGGGGGGCTCGCCATACCCCCCTGGGAGCGCCCTCCTGCCTCGTGGCTTCCTCGTTGCATCTCCGACTTCATCCCCAAATCTTCTGGTTTGCTTCCAGTCCAAGAAAGATCATCACGAAGCTTTCATTCCGTTTGGACTCTGTTTGGTATTCCTTTTCTGCAAAACTCTAAAATAGGCAAAAAAAAACAGAAACTGGCAGTAGGCCCTCAGTTAATAGGTTAGTCACAAAAATAATATAAAATAGCATATAAATGCCTATTAAACGTCCAAAACAGATAATATAATAGCATGGAACAATCAAAAATTATAGATACGTTGGAGACATATCAAGCATCCCCAAGCTTAATTCCTGCTCGTCCTCGAGTAGGTAAATGATAAAAGCAAAAATTTTGAGGTGGAATGCTACCTAACATATTTATCCATGTAATTTTATTTATTGTAGCATGAATGTTCAGATTCGAAAGATTCAAGACAAAAGTTTAATGTTGAAACAAAAATAATAACACTTCAAGCATACTAACAAAGCAATCATGTCTTCTCAAAATAACATGGCCAAAGAAAGCTATCCCTACAAAATCATCTAATCTGACTATGCTCTATCTTCATCACACAAAATATTTAAATCATGCACAACCCCGATGACAAGCCAAGCAATTGTTTCATACTTTTGATGTTCTCAAACTTTTTCAATCTTCATGCAATACATGAGTGTGAGCCATGGATATAGCACTATAGGTGGAATAGAATGGTGGTTGTGGAGAAGACAAAAAGGAGAAGATAGTCTCACATCAACTAGGCGTATCAACGGGCTATGGAGATGCCCATCAATAGATATCAATGTGAGTAGGGATTGCCATGCAACGAATGCACTAGAGCTATAAGTGTATGAGAGCTCAAACAGAAACTAAGTGGGTGTGCATCCAACTTGCTTGCTCACGAAGACCTAGGGCATTTTGAGGAAGCCCATCATTGGAATATACAAGCCAAGTTCTATAATGAAAATTCCCACTAGTATATGAAAGTGACAACATAGGAAACTCTGTATCATGAAGATCATGGTGCTACTTTGAAGCACAAGTGTGGAAAAAGGATAGTAACTTTGCCCCTTCTCTCTTTTCTCCCATTTTTTATTTGGGCCTTCTCTCTTTTTTTATGGCCTATTTTTTATATATTTTTTATTTTTCGTCCAGAGTCTCATCCCAACTTGTGGGGGAATCATAGTCTCCATCATCCTTTCCTCACATGGGACAATGCTCTAATAATGAACATCATCACACTTTTATTTACTTATAACTCAAGAATTACAACTCAATGCTTAGAGCCAAATATGACTCTATGTGAATGCCTCCGGCGGAGTACCGGGATGTGCAATGAATCAAGAGTGACATGTATGAAAAAATTATGAACGGTGGCTTTGCCACAAATACGATGTCAACTACATGATCATGCAAAGCAATATGACAATAATGGATCATGTCATACTAAATAGAATGGTGGAAAGTTGCATGGCAATACATCTCAGAATGGCTATGGAAATGCCATAATAGGTAGGTATGGTGGCTGTTGTGAGGAAGGTATATGGTGGGTGTATGGTATCGGCGAAAGTTGCGCGACACAAGAGAGGCTAGCAATGGTGGAAGGGTGAGAGTGCGTATAATCCATGGACTCAACATTAGTCATAAAGAACTCACATACTTATTGCAAAAATCTGTTAGTTATTGAAACGAAGTACTACATGCATGCTCCTAGGGGGATAGATTGGTAGGAAAATACCATCACTCGTACCCGACCGCCACTCATAAGGAAGACAATCAATAAATAAATCATGCTCCAACTTCATCACATATCGGTTCACCATACGTGCATGCTATGAGAATCACAAAATTTAACATGAGTATCTCTCAAATTCACAACTACTCTACTCTCATGACTCTAATATCACCATCTTCATATCTCAAAACAATCATAAAGAATCAAACTTCTCATAGTATTCAATGCACTTCATATGAAAGTTTTTACTATATCCATCTTGGATGCCCATAATATTAGGACTAATTTTATAACCAAAGAAAATTACTGAAAGTGCTAGTATCGACTAGAGGGGGGTGAATAGGCGATTTTTATGAAAGTCTTCAAAACTTGGAAGTTTCGAAGACAGACAATAGAAATGACCTAATTGATATGTAGCGGAAGATAAACTACTATAGGCAAACCATAGTCAAGTATGCAATGATATGAAAGAACAGGACTAATGGCAGCTAAGTAGTAAGGATCAGGATGGAAGATAGTATGAAGCCAATCAACAATAGTAGTCAAGCAATGAAGTCAACCAGGTATGACAGATAGGCAATGACTTCACGAAGACAAACACAAAGTAAAGGATAGGAAGGGATAGAACCAGTCACTTGTTGAAGACACATGATTTGTTGGACCAGTTCCAGTTGCTGTGACAACTGTACGTCTGGTTAGGGAGGCTGAGATTCAACTCAGAAGACCGTGTCTTCACCTTATTCCCCTTGAGCTAAGGACACCCAGTCCTCGCCCAATCACTCTGGTAAGTCTTCAAGGTAGACTTCCAAACCTTCACAGACTTTGTTCACCGGCAATCCACAATGACTCTTGGATGCTCAGAACGCGACGCCTAACCGGCTGGAGGATTCACAGTCCTCAAGTGTAATAAGTCTTCAGGTCACACAGACAGAAAGACTTCAGTGATGCCTAACACTCTTTGGCTCTGGGTGTTTGGGCTTGATCCTCGCAAGGATTTCTCTCTCTCAAAGGCTTCGAGGTGGGTTGCTCTCAAACGACAAAAGCCGTGTACTAACTCTGAGCAGCCACCAATTTATGGTGTAGGGGGTGGGCTATTTATAGCCACTGGGCAACCCGGCCTGATATGTCCGAAATAACCCTGGGTCACTAAGGAACTGACACGTGTTCCAACTGTCAAATTTCAAACACACACGGCAACTTTACTTGGGCTACAAGCAAAGCTGACTCATCCAGCTCTGGATAAGATTTGCTCTCATTGTCTTCGCTCGAAGACATAGGATTTGGGTTGAGCATCACTTCAGTCATTATGACTTAGTTCACTTGGACCCCACTTAACAGTACGGTGGTTCCTATGACTCAACAAAGAAGAAAAGGAAACGACGAAATCACACAGTCTTCGCGCTCCATAATCTTCACTCAATGTCTTCTCATGTCATAGTCTTCAATATGAATATCTTCACATACCACCATTGTCTTCAATGTCTTCTTACATTTTTCGGGGTCATCTCCGGTAGGTAAACTGAATCAATGAGGGACACTACCTGCGTTATCCTGCAATTCTCACAAACGCATTAGTGATCCCTCAACCAACTTTGTCGTCAATACTCCAAAACCAACTAGGGGTGGCACTAGATGCACTTACAATCTCCCCATTTTTGGTGATTGATGACAAACTGGTTGAAGTTTTCAACGCGGATAAAGTATGTGAAATTGTAAAGGATAGGGTATTGTCTTCATAAGTAGCAAGGGCTCCCCCTGAAGATGTGCATATAAGTAATTTGCTTTTGGAATGCAAATGCACATGGCAGGTTGTACTTGTGGAGATCCACTTCAACTTATGAAGATAATTCATCAAGCATGAAATGATATAGCAAATAGAATGACATGCATAATAAAAATGGACGTCTGCAGAATGATCTAAGTGCGGAAGTTATCATCGCACATGCGGAATTTATCATCGCATCACAGTAAAGCAAATAAGTAGCAGATGACCATCGAGTTTAAGTGTTACAACTCAAAGAACCAAATGTTTCAAAAGCGAGAGTTGTAAACACGATGCAAAATATAAAGAAACTGCCCATATGAACCCGCTTGAAGACTATCAACTCATACGCTTCTCCCCCTTTTGTCAGTAAGGACCAAAAAGGTTTGAAGACATAGAGCATCTACTCATCCTCATGAGTAGGTGAAGCAGCAGGGTTGTCGTTGTTGTTTGGCGGTGCAGATGTACTTGGTGCAGTGTCGATGCATGCAGAAGTAGGAGGCGGTGAAGTAGCATCATCTTCATCATCGATCACTCTAGCATTCACGGTTTCCGCGGAGGAAGAATAGTCAGGGTCTTCAAGGGATAGAGTTCGACGTAGGACTGCAGTCCATGGAGGAGTGGAGTCAAACTTGAATCTTTCAGTGAAGCCATCGTCTTAAAGATCTGCTTCAGCACTGAGCAGCGTCAAACTCTTCCAAGATTGTCGACAAGTCTCGTGAGCAACAAATGCATTCTTGGTGGCAAGATTTCGAATGCGGTTGACGTCCACCAAGAGGCTTTGCATTTGTCTCTTGAGCCAATAATGATGCGTATCTTGTTTCTGATGAAGTGCCACAACAAGTTCTCGGTCATTTAGAACACGAGAGCGCTTCTTAGGCCTTTGGGCAATGGTGCTTTCAGTGGCTTCAGTTTGCGCATGATGAGGCAGACGAGTATTTCCAGCCATTGGATAGATGCGTGTTACTGCTTGGACGCCTTCGATGGGTTGAGTGAAGCTTTGGTGCTTGACATTCTGAAGACAAAGAGGCTGCTTGGCAGGGTCAGAGTATATGGCTTCAACTGACATATCAACCTCTGGTAAAAAGATCAAATGATTGCGAGCAGAGGGCTGATAGTTGACAAAGGAGTGTCGCTTGATGAGGCGCATGTCCCATGGAGCATGGAACTTCAGACCAAAAAGGTCAGATCCAGACGCAGCAAGTTGCCTAATGAAGAATTCTTGGGAATTGAAGCTGATGCCATTGAGGATGTAAAAGACCAAAGTCTTCATGGCTCCTTCAAGCATGGCCACTGATGAATGTCCTTTGATAGGCCATAGAGTTTGCCTGATGATATGTTATATTGTGCGCGGCAGATACTCAAGGTCATCAACAAAGAACTCTGTCGGATATTCAGCGTCAGATGGCAAAGGCTTCATCATGCTCAACATCTGGCTCATGTTGGGTTCTGGCTTGTGGAAGATGCTCTCCAGAGCATTGCGGTGTAGTTGACAATCAGGTTCATATAGTTCTCCATGAGTGGGTAGGCCTGTAAGCTCAATGATGTCAAGAGCTTTGGCTTCATGATGAACATTTCCGGTCATCCACTTAAGAACCCATATCTTGATAACCCTGTTGTAGCCGCGAATGTGGAGGGTAGCATAGAATTGGAGCAAAAGTTCTTCATTCCAGTGTTCTTTGTCAGTCACAAAGCTGAGCAGACCGGCATCACGAAAACAATCAAGTGCTTCCTCTAAGCACGGCAGTCCAGCAATGGCTTCTGTGTCAAGGTGCATATGAGGGAAAATGCGCCCTTGATCATACAGAACGCATGAGTAATAGCTTCTCTGCTGATAGCTCCAGAACCGATCAGAAGATATTCTTGGCTTTGAGTAGGGGTTCTTAGCGCTGTCAAAGAAGGTGTTGTGGCTTTTGAAGCCATTGGCATTGAAGGACCCTGTAGAGTTTGCAGTACCTGGGAACCTTGGCAATCTTGGCTTTGGCTTCTGGACCTGAGGTCTATGCCCAACATGATAATCAAATTGAGGACCAGAGGCAGTAGGCGGAGGAACCAGAATGGGCCATCGGACAGTGGTTAGCTGACCATGACTGTATGCTTGCTCAATTGTATAGGGCCTTGGTGGCGGAACAGGAGCAGTGGCAACAGCTGAGGCTTCAGGCTGCACAACAGGTGCTTCGGGAGCAGTGGCCTCATTGGCTTCGGGCACACTTGTTGGTGCAAGCTCCACATTAGCTTCAGCCATGACTACGTCATTGGCTTCATTGGCGTTGGTGGTGGCAGCTTCAACATTTTCAACCTCCACTTGACGAGCTGGAGGGTCGGGCACTGGCACGTTCACATCAGGAACAACTTCTTCAGTATTGGGGGGAGTAGGAACACGTACGTCTTCTTGTCTTTCATCGGCTGATGCAGCCGGATTGTCTTCAGCAGCTTGGGCTTCAGACGTGGATACATTCACAGTTGGAGTGGCTTCTGGAAACACTTGACATGCAACAGGTTGGTGATGCACTTCTCCTTCTGGAACGCTCAAAAGAGGGACTTGAGGCCTTTGTCCTTTGCGAAGCCTACGAAATGCTGGCAACGCCTTTGGAGATGGAGTTGGCTGGGCTTCAAAGTCTTCTTCTTCTTCTTGCACGGGTGGTGTAACTTGTTGTTGTTGTTGGGGAGTACTTGGGGAGTCTTGTTGCTGTGGGTAATCAGCCCACAATGCACCTGAGCAATTGGCGTTAGAGGACAACCAATGCTGAAGAGTTCGTTGTTTGTAAGAACAGGCGATGATACCAGGTTGTGTTTGATCTGAGGAAGAACTTCATCATCTTCAACATTGTCATCGTGACCAATGTCTTCAGCAACAGTGGGTTCAGCTGCTGGAATGTCTTCAGCTTCATGAGCCTCTGTGGAAGCAGGCTCATGAACTATCATCCATCGTTCTTGGTGTTCAGAGGCAGGGCGAACCACTGAGATAGGTTCAACAACTAAGGGCTCTGTGGGAGCAGCCCTAGTCTTCTTGGTCTTGCGTTTCTTCTTGGAGGGAGAAGCATCAGGGGCTTCAGGATTCTTCCTTTTTCTGGCTTCAGCCTCGGCAGCCCTCGTCTTTTTCTGTTCAGAGGCGGTTGACAGGACCTTTGGCTTCGAGCCAGTCATGCTTCTTGGGAAGATAATGCGACGTGCTTCTTGACTTGAAGGTGCAGGTGGGGCGGTTGATGGTTCCTTCTTCTTTGCAGCCATCCTGGGGTCAATGCCAGGACGGCCAAGAGACTTGCGCTTCTCAGCCTCATTGTAGGCAAGCACACACTTGTCAGCCAAACTCTTCATGCGCTCACGAGAGCCCTGAGCTTCTTTGCGCTTCTTAAGAAAAGCTTCTTTAAGCTCATGCAGCATGACCTTGAAGTTTCTGACATCTTGCACACTGAGCTTCGCCACATGCTTCTTGAAATGTGCCTTTTCATAGTCAATCTTGTTCTTCAGCTCAACGATGCGCTGAGCAAGAGCTAGCTCAGAAGCAATGGAGCCATTGAAGGCGACGCTGAGGCCAATGGGAAGCTGTAGATCTTCAAAGCTGAGATTTGGGGTGTCAAACCACTCATCAATGAAGTTATGGATGATTGCCACATCAAATAGAGGAAAGTTGTTGAAGATCTCTGCTTCTTCCTTGCTCTTGATCAGTTGCTTAAGGGCATCATCTGCAAGATCTTCATCGCTGGACAGATCGATGGGTTCTTCATGCAGAATGGCAGCAGGAGTCAAGGCTTGATCAGTATGCCTGACAATTTGCTTTTTCTTCTCCGTCCTCTTGGAGATACGTGATTTATCCTCAGACTGCACACTGTCTTCAGGAGGTGCAGTGGCCAGTGGCTTCGCACGAGAAGCTTTTGGAGCAGCTGATCTTGAAGCCTTAGGCTTCTTTAGCTTCTGCGGCTTTGGAGGAGGAGCTGGGGCGTCATCAGTGTCACCATCATTATCGGAATGATCCACTCTGGCACCTTGGACCAAGATGTAAGTGATGAGGCCATCAAGGTTGGAGAAGGGGCCGATGACATTGGGCTCAGCATCACGTGAGCCGTCAGCACGGGGAGCAGAGGGACCAGGGTTGAAGTCTAATCCCAATGACTTCTTGTTTTCCTTGGCCGAAGCCTTTGCGTGCTGGAAATTGCGCTTGAAGAGAGTATCATCACAACACCAGAGCAATGATGATGGGTCGGCATTCTCAGGCTGAGGTCCACGGACCATGCAGGGATAGAAGCCCTGTGCAATAGCTTCAGCTCTGTTCTTGGGTTGAAGACCTCGATAGAGAATATCACCCCAAGGACTCTTGATAGCATTCTTCTCTGCATATTCCTGGGTCACGAACTTGTACTTGAACCATTCTTCAGCCCAATAGCGTCGAATCCATTGGATTCGTGTCTTGCGCTGATGATAATTCTCCTCAGGATCTGTCTTGTAGAGCTCTGCGAGGTCATTAGGCAGATCTTTAGATGTACCCCCTCGACGCGGTCTGCCACCCTTCCTTACTAGTTTTTTTGTAGCCATGAATTTCAAACTGAATGGCTTCAATACGTTCAAAGGCTTTAGAATCTTTCGCTTGCTGATCAAACAGGAACTGGCTTCAGGAGAGTTAATGTGATGCTGTAAGTATTCTGCAAACGAATGCAGACTATGAGAACCAAGAGATTCTCCCACAGACATGTACCTGTGATAGCATTAGAGATGCGAGGGAAGGGGAAGAGGTCATATGCATTCTCATAAGATTTTGAAGATAAATCAGTTTGAAGACATTGACCTCATGATGCGAAGACATTCACTTATATGTTGTGAGTTGGTTCTAGATTTGTACGAATCCGTGAATAAGTACAAGTGAGGAATCAAACTGGATATGAAATTTAAGTGAATAGACTAGGCAGTATGAGATGCAGACAGAACAGATCTAACACAGTGTAGGCAGAAACCACTTTTGGTAAATAGGATGAATCTTGAAGATCAAAAAGGTGGTAAAAATAGAGTTATAATTACCGCACGAAGAACTGCTAGATGAGATGAATAGGAGACCGAGCAGTTCAGTCCACCGTGCCCTAACTTGGCGACGGAGGACACCTACGGCGACGGCGGAGAGGACGATGTCCACGGCCGGCGTGAGGACGGCGTCGGAGAAGTCGCGGCAGCTAAGCGCTTCGTCGCCGGCATCGTCGAGAGCTAGCGGTGGCGCTAGGGTTTTGACGAGGTGGAGAGGTGGAAGAAGGATTTCTTTACCGCAGGGAACAAGTATTTATAAGGAGGTGTGCGGCACAGCGCAATTACGCATGTGCCCCTGGCGGTTCACATCTGAGGGGCACGTGGCAATCATGCAACATACTCAGAGTTGTCCCACGTTCCCACGCCCGCCAGGCATATCGGATGGTTGTTCCGGCTTCTCCGGATTTTAACAATAAGGATGAGTTATTTAAAACAGACTTAATGTTTGTCTCTGTGCCTTCTGCTGACTAGGACGCAGAGAAGACATTTGACAGTTTCAATAGAATGCATATGATTTGGACAGATAGAGTTTGAGATTGAAAGCATAGAGAGGTTGGGGTCCGATCACATTCACTTAGTTCAAAAGATTCAAATAGGAAGACATAGCTATAAGTGAATGCTGAAGAGGACAGAACACTAGTATATATATATATATATATATATATATATATATATATATATATATATATACATATATCAGAAAGCAATCAAGTCATCATAATGAAGAAAATCATGAAGATAAATTGAAACTGAAGACAAACCAAATGTGAAGTCATTGCAAAATAACGCCATGAGAGAAACACTTCAAATCAAGAAATTTGGTGGTGGCGTTACCCACCGTATAGGAAGTATTAGACCCAGACACGGCGCACAATTATCGTGGCGCTCCAAAGTCATATTCCACGTCAATGTATGCACACTCAGAGTGTAAGTCTTCATTGATTGAAGATATGCATTACTTTGTGTGTTGCACATCTAAGTCATCAACATGCATAAGTGTTAGGATGTGTGCCTGATCACAGGACATTTGAGGATTCCAGGATATTTAGCTCACACCGTAACTTGCAAAACCTTTTCTCATCCAAGGGCTTTGTGAAGATATCTGCTAGTTGTTCTTCAGTGTTGACATGAATGATGTCGATATCTTTCTTCATGACATGATCTCTAAGAAAGTGATGATGAATTTCAATGTGCTTTGTCTTCGAGTGCTGGAATGGATTGTTGGCCATCTTGATGGCACTTTCGTTGTCGCAGAAGAGAGGTACTTATTTCAGATTGATGCCATAGTCCTTGAGAGTTTACTTCATCCGTAGAAGCTGAGCACAACAAGATCCAGCAGCAATGTATTCAGATTCAGCAGTTGAGAGTGATACACAGTTCTGCTTCTTTGAAGACCAACAAACAAGTGATCGACCCAGAAAATGACATGTGCCTGATGTAGACTTGCGATCCACTTTGTCACCAGCATAATCAGCATCCGAGAATCCAACCAAATCAAATTTTGAGCCCTTTGGATACCATAATCCGAGTGTTGGGGTGTAAGCCAAATATCGAAGAATTCGCTTCACAGCTAAGTGATGCGATTCCTTTGGTGCCGCTTGGAATCGAGCACACATGCAAACACTAAGCATTATATCTGGCCTAGATGCACATAGATAAAGTAAAGAACCAATCATGGAGCGGTATACCTTTTGATCGAACTCTTTACCATTGTCGTCGGGACCAAGATGGTGTTTGGCTGGCATTGGCGTCGTGTAACCTTTGCAGTCTTCCATTCCAAACTTCTTCAGGCAATCTTTGAGGTATTTTTCTTGAGATATGAAGATGCCATTTCTTTGCTGACGAATTTGAAGACCAAGGAAGAACTTCAGCTAACCCATCATGGACATCTGATATTGCTCTTGCATCATGTATCCAAACTCATCACTATACTTCTGGTTGGTGCAGCCAAAGATAATGTCATCCACATATATTTGGCACACAAACAGTTCACCATCATATGTCTTCGTGAAGAGTGTGGGATCGAGGGATCCAGGTTTGAAGCCTTTGCTCTTCAGGAAGTCTTTGATCGTATCATACCATGCGCGAGGAGCTTGTTTGAGGCCATAGAGTGCTTTGTTTAGCTTGTACACCATATCAGGATGTTTTGGATCTTCAAAGCCAGGTGGTTGAGCGACATACACTTCTTCTTCAATCTTGCCATTGAGAAATGCACTCTTCACATCCATTTGATATAGCAAGATGTTGTGGTGGTTAGCATAGGCTAGCAGTATGCGAATAGCTTCAAGCCTAGCAACAGGAGCAAATGTTTCATCGAAGTCAATTCCTTCAACTTGAGTATATCCTTGAGCCACAAGACGTGCTTTGTTTCTGACGACTTGACCATGCTCATCTTGCTTTTTTCGATATATCCATTTTGTTCCAATAATGTTATGCTTGCGAGGGTCAGGTCGCTTGACAAGTTCCCAAACATTGTTCAGCTTGAACTGTTGAAGTTCTTCTTGCATAGCTTGAATCCATTCAGGTTCCATAAAGGCTTCAGCAACTTTCTTGGGTTCTGATATTGACACAAATGAAAAGTGCCCACAAAAGTTTGCTAACTGTGTTGCTCTTGAGCGAGTGAGTGGACCAGGTGCATTGATGCTGTCAATTATCTTCTCAATTTGTACTTCATTTGCAACACGAGGATGAACTAGACGAAGACTTTGCTCTTGCTGATCATTGTCATCATTGGGAGGAGTGTCTTCGGTCTGAGCATTGTCTTCAGGTTGGTTAGGTGCAGAAATGATAAGTTCCTCTTCAGGCTGTGCTTCAGAGGGCATGATTTCACCAGTTCCCATCAGCTTGATTGATTCGCTTGGCGGAGCTTCATCTAGTGTACTTGGCAGAAGTTCTCTTTGTGAACCATTTGTTTCATCAAATCGCACATCCACAGTTTCGGCGATTTTGTAGAGATAGAGGTCGAAGACTCTGTAGGAGTGCGAGTCCTTTCCATAGCCAAGCATGAAGCCTTCGTGAGCTTTAGGTCCAAATTTTGACTTGTGATGGGGATCCTTGATCCAGCACCTAGCTCCAAATACTCTGAAGTAACTGACATTTGGCTTCTTGCCAGTAAGGAGCTCATAGGATGTTTTGTTCAGAAGCTTATGGATGTAGACACGATTGATGATGTGACATGCTGTGTCAATAGCTTCAGGCCAGAACTTTCTTGGTGTCTTGTATTCGTCGAGCATTGTTCGAGCCATCTCAATGAGGGTCTGTTCTTGCGCTCAACGATGCCATTTTGCTGAGGTGTGTATGGAGCAGAGAACTCATGAGTGATTCCCATTGTATCCAGATAAAGATCAAGTCCGGTGTTCTTGAATTCAGTGCCATTATTACTTCTGATATGCTTGATCTTCACGCCATAATTGTTCATTGCTCGATTGGCGAAGCGTCTGAAGACATCTTGCACTTCAGTCTTGTAGAGAATTATATGCACCCATGTGTATCTTGAGTAGTCATCAACAATTACAAAGCCATAGAGACAAGTAGTTGTTGTGAGGGTGGAGTAGTGAGTAGGTCCAAATAAGTCCATGTGTAACAGCTCGAAGGGTTGAGATGTTGTCATGATTGTCTTCGAGGGGTGCTTTGCCCTAGTCATCTTTCCAGCTTCGCAGGCACCGCACAAATGATCCTTCTTGAACTTGACATCCTCGATGCCTATGACATGCTTCTTCTTGACGAGTGAGTGTAAGTTCCTCATGCCAGCATGCCCCAGCCTTCGATGCCAGAGCCAGCATTATGAAGCTTTTGTGAGAAGACATATGGCAAGTTGTGGACCTGCTGAGAAATCTACCATGTACAGATCATCTTTTTGATACCCTTCAAAGACTAGAGACTTGTCATATTCCATTAGTACAAGGCAGCGATATTTTCCGAATAGCACAATCATGTTCAAGTCACAAAGCATTGAGACAGACATTAAATTGAAACCAAGGGATTCAACAAGCATCACTTTATCCATGTGTTGATCCTTTGAGATTGCAACTCTACCTAGACCCAATACCTTGCTTTTACCAATGTCAGCAAATGTGATGTGACTCTTGTTGGATGGACGTAAGGTTGAGTCCATGAGAAGACTTCAATCACCAGTCATATGATTTGTGCATCCACTGTCCATAATCCATTCTGAAGCTTTTGGTGACATGCCCTACAGTGCAGTTAGGAGGATAGGCTTCACAAGGAGTGTTGTGAAGCATAGGTATTTGACACATACAAGGATTGTCACAGCTTAGATCAAAGTTAGGACACATAGTATGACTGGTATGCGATTCAGATGTGAAGTATATAGAAAGACATATTATCATGCATCCATAATGTGTTTTAGGTCCCCAGCAATAGCATCGGACGCCTTTGATAGCAGACTGGAGACCTTTCTCTGCAAAAGAAAGTTAATTCTTCTTCGCCACCCACATCTTCAGGGGTGGCTTAGAAGCAATGAGTCTAAGTGCAGCATCTGAGAATTTTGGCTTTGAAGCCCTAGCAAATAGCCTTGCAGGAGATGAATGATACTCATATGAATAAGCAGAAAAGTTCTTAGTCCTATGAACATAGCGATTCGAAGACACAGGCTCATATTCATAAGTCTGAGTATGATTTCCCTGCAAAACATTGGCGTTAGGGTGACTCAGGTGAGTCCTGTATCTGTATGAAGCCTTTGGGTCATATGTAGCCATAGGTCTGGGGTTTGTCTTCTTCCTTGGTGGTGTCATGACGACATTCACAGGAAGATTCTCAATGTACAGCTTAGGTACCCAGATCTTCTTCATAGGTGGTCCATTCCTGCAGTTAGTACCAATATACCTGGCAAACACTTCACCATTCTGATTCTTGAACAACTTATAGTTTGCATCAAAGGATTCATCAATGATAATAGGATTAGCACAGGTAAAGCCAGATAAAGTGGATGGATCTACTGAAGGTTCCTTTGCAGCAACCCATGTGGTCTTGGGGTACTGCTCAGGCTTCCAGTACGGGCCATCAACATTCATTTTCCTCTCGAACCCAACACACTCTTTCCTAGGGTTTCGGTTCAGAATCTGCTTTTTGAGGACATCGCGAAGTGTCTGATGCCCTTTCAGACTTTTATACATCCCTGTTTCAAGCAATGTCTTCAACCTAGCATTTTCATCAGCAATAGTAGTGGTATCCTCTACAGAGGGGTTAGTAACCACATCAGTAGGTGAAGATAATGAAACAGTAGCAGCAATGGAACATTCAACAACAGATGTAGCGTTATCACGCTCAATGCATTTTAGACATGGTGGTTCAAATTCTTTTTGTGTAACGCTGATTTGTTGAGCAAGTAATGAATCGTGTTCCTTCTGAAGATCTTCATAATCCACTCTTATCTTTTCAAGGTCTAGCTTTCTTTGAAGACATTCAGAAGAAAGCTTCTCATGATCAGACAAGAGAGCATTGTGTTGATCTTGAAGGGCGTCAAACTTGGAATGAAGTCTCTGAAGACTCTCAGCCAATGCTTTTGATTGGTCCATTTCTTCTCCCAACATATCATCGCTCTTACTAAGCATGCCTTGAACCCTTTCCAAGACTTTTTGTTGTTTAGTGGCAAGGGAAGCAAGCTTGACATAACTGGGGCCAAATTCATCACCTGATTCATCATCACTAGATTCAGAGAGGGAGCATTTAGTTACCTTATCACCCCTTGCCATGAGGCAAGGTGAGGATGATGGCGATTCAGGTGCAAAAGTCATCTCTTTAAGAGACTCCTTGTAGTCCTCAAGCCAGGGATCATGACGAGTACGATGACCTTCATAGACCTCAGAAAGCCGGTCCCAGATTAGCTTCGCATGATTGAGGTGCATAACATTCCTGAACTGATTTCGGGACAGATGGGAGCAGATGACATCCTTCGCCGTAAGGTTCAGTAGAGTGTACTTGTGAATGTCATCGGCCTCAGCCATCTTGCATAGATCAGTAAATCTCAGTGACGGTCCATAGTTTGCTATCCATATCCATGAGTCGCTTCTTCATCATGGCCTTCCATCGGGGATACTCATGACCGTCAAAGGTGGGGCAAGATATGTTCCTCAATCCTGCAGTCGGCATAGCTAAAACTCTAGGTGGTTAAACCTAATCACACAGAACAAGGGAGTACCTTGCTCTGATACCAATTGAAAGTGCTAGTATCGACTAGAGGGGGGGTGAATAGGCGATTTTTATGAAAGTCTTTAAAACTTGGAAGTTTCGAAGACAGACAATAGAAATGACCTAATTGATATGCAGCGGAAGATAAACTACTGTAGGCAAACCATAGTCAAGTTTGCAATGATATGAAAGAACAGGACTAATGGCAGCTAAGTAGTAAGGATCAGGATGGAAGATAGTATGAAGCCAATCAACAATAGTAGTCAAGCAATGAAGTCAAACAGGTATGACAGATAGGCAATGACTTCACGAAGACAAACACAAAGTAAAGGATGGGAAGGGATAGAACCAGTCACTTGTTGAAGACACATGATTTGTTGGACCAGTTCCAGTTGCTGTGACAACTGTACGTCTGGTTAGGGAGGCTGAGATTCAACTCAGAAGACCGTGTCTTCACCTTATTCCCCTTGAGCTAAGGACACCCAGTCCTTGAAGGAAATATGCCCTAGAGGCAATAATAAAGTTATTATTTATTTCCTTATTTCATGATAAATGTTTATTATTGATGCTAGAATTGTATTAACCGGAAACGTAATACATGTGTGAATACATAGACAAACATAGTGTCACTAGTATGCCTCTACTTGACTAGCTCGTGAATCAAAGATGGTTAAGTTTCCTAGCCATAGACATGAGTTGTCATTTGATTAACGGGATCACATCATTAGGAGAATGATGTGATTGACATGACCCATTCCGTTAGCCTAGCACTTGATCGTTTAGTATACTGGTATTACTTTCTTCATGACTTATACAAAGTTCCTGCAACTATGAGATTATGCAACTCCCATTTACCAGAGGAACACTTTGTGTGCTACCAAACGTCACAACGTAACTGGGTGATTATAAAGGTGCTCTACAGGTGTCTCCGAAGGTACATGTTGGGTTGGCATAATTCGAGATTAGGTTTTGTCACTCCGATTGTCGGGAGGTATCTCTGGGCCCTCTCGGTAATACTCATCACCTAAGCCTTGCAAGCATTGTAACTAATAAGTTAGTTATGAGATGATGTATTACGGAACGAGTAAAGAGACTTGCCGGAAACGAGATGGAACTAGGTATTGGATACCGACGATCAAATCTCGGGCAAGTAACATACCGATGACAAAGGGAACAACGTATGTTGTTATGCGGTTTGACCGATAAAGATCTTCGTAGAATATGTAGGAACCAATATGGGCATCCAGGTCCCGCTATTGGTTATTGACCGAGAATAGTTCTAGGTCATGTCTACATAGTTCTCGAACCCGTAGGGTCCGCACGCTTAACGTTACGATGACAGTTTTATTATGAGTTTATAAGTTTTGATGTACCGAAGTTTGTTCGGAGTCCCGGATGTGATCACGGACATGACGAGGAGTCTCGAAATGGTCGAGACATAAAGATCGATATATTGGAAGCCTATATTTGGACATCGGAATCGTTCCGGGTGAAATCGGCATTTTACCAGAGTACCGGGAGGTTACCGGAACCCCTCGGGGGGTTATTGGGCCTACATGGGCCTCGAGGGAGAAGAGGGAAGGAGCCAGGAGGGGGTCGTGCGTCCCTCCCCCTCCTAGTCCGAATAGTACAAGGGAAGGGGGCGGTGCCCCCCCTTTCCTTCCCCTCTTCCTCCTCTTTCCCCCCTTCTCCTACTCCTACTTGGAAAGAAGGGAGTCCTACTCCCGGTGGGAGTAGGACTCCCCCCTTGGTGCGCCCTCCTTGGCCGGCCGCCACCTCCCCCCTGGCTCCTTTATATACGGGGGCGGGGGGGCACCCCATAGACACACAAGTTGATCTACGGATCGTTCCTTAGCCGTGTGCGGTGCCCCCCTCCACCATATTCCACCTCGGTCATATCATCGCGGAGTTTAGGCGAAGCCCTGCGCTGATAGAACATCATCATCGTCACCACGCCGTCGTGCTGACGGAACTCATCTCCGGAGCTCGGCTGGATCGGAGGCCGGAGATCGTCATCGAGCTGAACGTGTGCTAAACTCGGAGGCCCCGTACATTCGGAGCTTGGATCGGTCGGATCGTGAAGACGTACGACTACATCAACCGCGTTGTGCTAACGCTTCCGCTTTCGGTCTACAAGGGTACGTGGACGAACACTCTCCCCTCTTGTTGCTATGCCATCACCATGATCTTGCGTGTGCGTAGGAATTTTTTTGAAATTACTACGTTCCCCAATAGTGGCATCCGAGCCTAGGTTTTATGCGTTGATGTTATATGTACGAGTAGAACACAAGTGAGTTGTGGGCGATACAAGTCATACTGCTTACCAGCATGTCATACTTTGGTTCGGCGGTATTGTGAGATGAAGCGGCCCGTACCGACATTACGTGTACGCTTACGCGAGACTGGTTTCACCGTTACGAGCACTCGTGCTTCAAGGTGGCTGGCGGGTGTCTGTCTCTCTCACTTTAGCTGAATCGAGTGTGGCTACACCCGGTCCTTGCGAAGGTTAAAACAGCACCAACTTGACGAACTATCGTTGTGGTTTTTTATGCGTAGGTAAGAACGGTTCTTGCTAAGCCCGTAGCAGCCACGTAAAACTTGCAACAACAAAGTAGAGGACATCTAACTTGTTTTTGCAGGGCATGTTGTGATGTGATATGGTCAAGACGTGATGCTATATTTTATTGTATGAGATGATCATGTTTTGTAACCGAAGTTATCGGCAACTGGCAGGAGCCATATGGTTGTCGCTTTATTGTATGAAATGCAAACGCCCTGTAATTGCTTTACTTTATCACTAAGCGGTAGCGATAATCGTAGAAGCAATAGATGGCGTAACGACAACGATGCTACGATGGAGATCAAGGTGTCGCGCCGGTGACGATGGTGATCACGACGGTGCTTCAGAGATGGAGATCACAAGCACAAGATGATGATGGCCATATCATATCACTTATATTGATTGCATGTGATGTTTATCCTTTATGCATCTTATCTTGTTTGATTAACGGTAGCATTTTAAGATGATCTCTCACTAAAATTATCAAGAAGTGTTCTCCCTGAGTATGCACCGTTGCCAAAGTTCGTTGTGCCCAGACACCACATGATGATCGGGTGTGATAAGCTCTACGTCCATCTACAACGGGTGCAAGCCAGTTTTGCACACGCGGAATACTCAGGTTAAACTTGACGAGCCTAGCATATGCAGATATGGCCTCGGAACACGGAGACCGAAAGGTCGAGCGTGAATCATATAGTAGATATGATCAACATAGTGATGTTCACCATTGAAAACTACTCCATCTCACGTGATGATCGGTTATGGTTTAGTTGATTTGGATCACGTGATCACTTAGATGACTAGAGAGATGTCTGTCTAAGTGGGAGTTCTTAAGTAATATAATTAATTGAACTTAAATTTATCATGAACTTAGTCCTGGTAGTATTTTGCAAATTATGTTGTAGATCAATAGCTTGCGTTGTTGCTTTCATATGTTTATTTTGATATGTTCCTAGAGAAAATTGTGTTGAAAAATGTTAGTAGCAATGATGCGGATTCGATCCGTGATCTGAGGTTTATCCTCATTGCTGCATAGAAGAATTATGTCCTTAATGCACCGCTAGGTGACAGACCTATTGCAGGAGCAGATGCAGAAGTTATGAACGTCTGGCTAGCTCAAAATGATGACTACTTGATAGTTTAGTGCACCATGCTTAACAGCTTAGAATCGGGACTTCAAAGACGTTTTGAATGTCATGGACCATATGAGATGTTCCAGGAGTTGAAGTTAATATTTCTAGCAAATACCCGAGTTGAGAGATATGAAGTCTCCAACAAGTTCTATAGCTAAAAGATGGAGGAGAATCGCTCAACTAGTGAGCATGTGCTCAGACTGTCTAGGTACTTCAGTCGCTTGAATCAAGTGGGAGTTAATCTTCCAGATAAGATAGTGATTGACAGAATTCTCTAGTCACCATCTCTAAGTTACTAGAACTTCGTGATGAACTATAGTATGCAAGGGATGACGAAAACGATTCCCGAGCTCTTCGTGATGTTGAAATCGACGAAGGTAGAAATCAAGAAAGAGCATCAAGTGTTGATGATTGACAAGACCACTAGTTTCAAGAGAAGGGCAAAGGGAAACAAAGGGAACTTCAGGTGGAAAGACAAGCAAGTTGTCACTCCTGCGAAGAAGCCCAAAGCTGGACCATAGCCTGAAACTGGGTGTTTACACTGCAAAGGAAATGGTCACTGGAAGCGGAAATGCCCTGAATATTTGGTGGATAAGAAGGATGGCAAAGTGAACAAGGGTATATTTGATATATAGATTATTGATGTGTGCCTTACTAGTGTTTATAGTAGCCCCTGAGTATTTGATACTTGTTCGGTTGCTAAGATTAGTAACTCGAAACAGGAGTTACAGAATAAACAAAGACTAGTTGAAGGGAAAGTGACGATGAGTGTTGGAAGTAGTTCCAAGATTGATATGATCATCATCGCACACTCCCTATACTTTCGGGATTAGTGTTAAACCTAAATAAATGTTATTTGGCGTTTGTGTTGAGCATGAATATGATTTGATCGTGTTTATTGCAATACGGTTATTCATTTAAAATCAGAGAATAATTGTTGTTCTGTTTACATGAATAAAACCTTTAATGGCCATACACCCAATGAAAATAGTTTGTTGGATCTCGATCGTAGTGATACACATATTCATAATATTGAGGCCAAAAGATGCAAAGTTAATAATGATAGTGCAACTTATTTGTGGCACTGCCGTTCGGGTCATATCGGTGTAAAGCGCATGAAGAAACTCCATAAAGATGGATTTTCGGAATCACTTGGTTATGAATCATTTGATGCTTGCGAACCGTGCCTTTTGGGCAAGATGACTAAAACTCCGTTCTTCGGAACAATGGAACGAGCTACTGACTTATTGGAAATAATACATACTGATGTATGCAGACCAATGAGTATGAAGGCTCGTGGCAAGTATCGTTATTTTCTGACCTTCACAAGATGATTTGAGCAGATATGGGTATATCTACTTGATGAAACATAAGTCTGAAATAGTTGAAAGGTTCAAAGAATTTCAGAGTGAAGTGGAAAAATCATCGTAACAAGAAAATAAAGTTTCTGCGATCTGATCACGGAGACGAATATTTGAGTTACGAGTTTGGTCTTCAATTAAAACAATGTGGAATAGTTTCACAGCTCACGCCACCTGGAACACCACAACGTTATGGTGTGTCCGAACGTCGTAACCGCACTTTATTGGATATGTTGCGATCTATGATGTCTCTTACTGATTCACCAATATTGTTTTGGGGTTATGCATTAGAGACAGCTGCATTCACATTAAAAGGGCACCATCTAAATCCGTTGAGACGACAACATATGAACTGTGGTTTAGCAAGAAACCCAAGTAGTCGTTTCTTAAAGATTGGGGCTGCGATGCTTATGTGAAAAAGTTTCATCCTGATAAGCTCGAACCCAAATCGGAGAAGTGCGTCTTCATAGAATACCCAAAGGAAATTGTTGGGTACACCTTCTATCACAGATCCGAAGGCAAGATATTCGTTGCTAAAAATGGATCCTTTCTAGAGAAGGAGTTTCTCTCGAAAGAAGTGAGTGGGAGGAAAGTAGAGCTTGATAAGGTAATTTGTACCTTCTCCCGAATTGGAAAGTAGTTCATCACAGAAATCAGTTCCAGTGATTCCTACACCAATTAGTGAGGAAGCTAATGATGATGATCATGAAACTTCAGATCAAGTTACTACAAAACCTCGTAGGTCTTCCAAAGTATAGTCCGCACCAGAGTAGTACGGTAATACTGTTCTGGAAGTCATGTTACTAGACCATGATGAACCTACGAACTATGAGGAAGTGATGATGAGCCCAGATTCCACGAAATGGCTTGAGACCATAAAATCTGAGATATGATCCACGTATGAGAACAAAGTATGGACTTTGATTGACTTGCTCAATAATCAACGAGCCATGTTAAATGGATCTTCAAGAGAAAGACGGACGCTGATAGTAGTGTTACTATCTACAAAGCTAGACTTGTCAAAAAGGTTTTTGACAAAGTTCAAGGTGTTGAATACAATGAGATTTTCTCACTCGTATCGATGCTTAAAAGTTTGTCCGAATCATGTTAGCAATTGCCACATTTTATGAAATTTGGCAAATGGATGTCAAAACTACATTCCTTAATGGATTTATTAAATAAGAGTTGTATATGATACAACCAGAAGGTTTTGTCAATCCTAAAGGTGCTAACAAAATGTGCAGGCTCCAGCAATCCATCTATGGACTGGTGCAAGCATCTCGGAGTTGGAATATACGCTTTGATAAGTTGATCAAAGCATATAGTTTTATGCAGACTTGCGGTGAAGCCTGTATTTACAAGAAAGTGAGTGGGAGCACTACAACATTTCTGATAAGTATATGTGAATGACATATTGTTGATCAGAAATAATGTAGAATTATTCTGCAAAGCATAAAGGAGTGTTTGAAATGAGTTTTTTCAAAGAAAGACCTCAGCAAAGCTATTTATATATTGAGCATCAAGATCTATATAGATAGATCAAGATGCTTGATAAGTTTTTTCAATGAGTACATACCTTGATAAGATTTTGAAGTAGTTCAAAATGGAACAGTCAAAGAAGGAGTTCTCGTCTGTGTTGCAAGGTGTGAAAGTGAGTAAGACTCAAATCCCGACCACGGCAGAAAATAGAAAAGAGAATGAAAAGTCATTCCCTATGCCTCAGTCATAGGTTCTATAAAGTATGCTATGCTGTGTACCAGACCTATTGTATACCTTGCTCTGATTTTGGCAAAGGAATACAATTTTGATCTAATAGTAGATCATTGGACAGCGGTCAAGAATATCCTTAGTGAGGACTAAGGAAATATTTCTCGATAATGGAAGTGATAAAAGAGCTCGTCGTAAAAAGTTACAACTATGCAAGCTTTTACACCAATCCAGATGACCTAAGTCTCAATCTGGATACATATTGAAAGTGGGAGCAATTAGCTAGAGTAGCTCCGTACAGAGCATTGTAGACATAGAATATTTGCAAAATACATACGGCTCTGAATGTGACAGACCCGTTGACTAAGCTTCTCTCACGAGCAAAACATGATCACACCTCAGTACTCTTTGGGTGTTAATCACATAGCTATGTGAACTAGATTATTAACTCTAGTAAACCCTTTGGGTGTTAGTCACATGACGATGTGAACTATGGGTGTTAATCATATACAAATATGAATATTAGTGTTAAATCACATGGCGATGTGAACTAGATTATTGACTCTAGTGCAAGTGGGAGACTGAAGGAAATATGCCCTAGAGGCAATAATAAAGTTATTATTTATTTCCTTATTTCATGATAAATGTTTATTATTCATGCTAGAATTGTATTAACCGGAAACGTAATACATGTGTGAATACATAGACAAACATAGTGTCACTAGTATGCCTCTACTTGACTAGCTCGTGAATCAAAGATGGTTAAGTTTCCTAGCCATAGACATGAGTTGTCATTTGATTAACGGGATCACATCATTAGGAGAATGATGTGATTGACATGACCCATTCCGTTAGCCTAGCACTTGGTCGTTTAGTATACTGCTATTGCTTTCTTCATGACTTATACAAAGTTCCTGCAACTATGAGATTATGCAACTCCCGTTTACCGAAGGAACACTTTGTGTGCTACCAAACGTCACAACGTAACTGGGTGATTATAAAGGTGCTCTACAGGTGTCTCCGAAGGTACATGTTGGGTTGGCATAATTCGAGATTAGGTTTTGTCACTCCGATTGTCGAAGAGGTATCTCTGGGCCCTCTCGGTAATACTCATCACCTAAGCCATGCAAGCATTGTAACTAATAAGTTAGTTATGAGATGATGTATTACGGAACGAGTAAAGAGACTTGCCGCTAACGAGATTGAACTAGGTATTGGATACCGACGATCAAATCCCGGGCAAGTAACATACCGATGACAAAGGAAACAACGTATGTTGTTATGCGGTTTGACCGATAAAGATCTTCGTAGAATATGTAGGAACCAATATGGGCATCCAGGTCCCGCTATTGGTTATTGACCGAGAATAGTTCTAGGTCATGTCTACATAGTTCTCGAACCCGTAGGGTCCCCCCCCCTTTCCTTCCCCTCTTCCTCCTCTTTCCCCCCTTCTCCTACTCCTACTTGGAAAGAAGGGAGTCCTACTCCCGGTGGGAGTAGGACTCCCCCCTTGGCGCGCCCTTTTTGGCCGGCCGCCTCCTCCCCCCTGGCTCCTTTATATACGGGGGCGGGGGGCACCCCATAGACACACAAGTTGATCTACGGATCATTCCTTAGCCGTGTGCGGTGCCCCCCTCCAGCATATTCCACCTCGGTCATATCGTCGCGGAGTTTAGGCGAAGCCCTGCGCCGGTAGAACATCATCATCGTCACCACGCCGTCGTGCTGACGGAACTCATCTCCGGAGCTCGGCTGGATCGGAGGCCAGAGATCGTCATCGAGCTGAACGTGTGCTGAACTCGGAGGCCCCGTACGTTCAGAGCTTGGATCGGTCGGATCGTGAAGACGTACGACTACATCAACCGCGTTGTGCTAACGCTTCCGCTTTCGGTCTACGAGGGTACGTGGATGAACACTCTCCCCTCTCGTTGCTATGCCATCACCATGATCTTGCGTGTGCGTAGGAAATTTTTTGAAATTACTACGTTCCCCAATAGTCCTCGCCCAATCACTCTGGTAAGTCTTCAAGGTAGACTTCCAAACCTTCACAGACTTCGTTCATCGGCAATCCACAATGACTCTTGGATGCTCAGAATGCGACGCCTAACCGACTGGAGGATTCATAGTCCTCAAGTGTAATAAGTCTTCAGGTCACACAGACAGAAAGACTTCAGTGATGCCTAACACTCTTTGGCTCTGGGTGTTTGGGCTTGATCCTCGCAAGGATTTCTCTTTCTCAAAGGCTTCGAGGTGGGTTGCTCTCAAACGACAAAAGCCGTGTACTAACTCTGAGAAGCCACCAATTTATGGTGTAGGGGGTGGGCTATTTATAGCCACTGGGCAACCCGGCCTGATATGTCTGAAATGACCCTGGGTCTCTAAGGAACTGACACGTGTTCCAACGGTCAGATTTCAAACACACACGGCAACTTTACTTGGGCTACAAGCAAAGCTGAATCATCCAGCTCTAGATAAGATTTGCTCTCATTGTCTTCGCTCGAAGACATAGGATTTGGGGTGAGCATCACTTCAGTCATTCTGACTTAGTTCACTTGGACCCCACTTAACAGTACGGTGGTTCCTATGACTCAACAAAGAAGAAAAGGAAACAACGAAATCACACAGTCTTCGCGCTCCATAATCTTCACTCAATTTCTTCTCATGTCATAGTCTTCAATATGAATATCTTCACATACCACTATTGTCTTCAGTGTCTTCATACATTTTTAGGGGTCATCTCCGGTAGGTAAACTGAATCAATGAGGGACACTACCTGCGTTATCCTGCAATTCTCACAAACGCATTAGTCCCTCAACCAACTTTTTTTTGAAAGGTGAACGATAGTGGGAGAGGCTCCCACTGACTTTTGTATTACTCACAAAGAGACGGTTACATAGTTGTTACAAGGGGGTATTAGAGCGGCCCCCCAGCCGCATGAGCTATTTTGTATCTAACAGCACTAGTGACCCAAATTTACAATGTAGTTGGAAAGGAAAGGATGAAGTTCCTCTTTGCAGTTATGAACCAGCAACTCTAGGAGGTACTTGAATCTAGCAAACCAAGCCCTGAAGGAGTGTTGCACCCCTTTGAAGTGTTGATTGTTTTACTCCATCCACAGGCTCCAAGAAGCCATGAGGAAGATGTCCATGAAGAGGGGTTGTCTCCAGGCTTCTCTCCCCCCGTGCAGCAGGTCCAGTCTATTGCCATCGACTGGCCAGGACACCCCAACTTTGCTCCAGCACCGTTGACTAAAGGGGCATAAGAAGAACAAGTGTTCAACGGTTTCTTCGGGGGGGTTTTGACAGAACAAGCAGGCATAGTTGTTTCCCATGACCGCGAAGTGCCTGCGTTTAAGCATATTCCTGGTGTTCAGACGATCCAC
This sequence comes from Triticum dicoccoides, assembly GCF_002162155.2. Classification (NCBI taxonomy): domain Eukaryota; kingdom Viridiplantae; phylum Streptophyta; class Magnoliopsida; order Poales; family Poaceae; genus Triticum; species Triticum dicoccoides. Next base: position 286,352,528 of record NC_041389.1, read on the forward strand.
CAGAAGCAACCACCCAAACATTTTGAATTTAATGGGGCTCTTAGCTTTCCAGAGCGAGCTGAAAGCCTCGTCAGCCACGATCTCCTTGAAACAATTCTCATAGAACTTCTTCGAAGAGTAATGCCCGAGCGTGCAGTCCTAGGTGTCGTGGCTGCCGACGTCCACACCCACCTGCATCGAAGCAAGCTAAATTTGTTTGACCTCCTCCCTAGCCTGGATTGAGAGGGGCAGACTAAAGATCGAGGTCAGGTCAGTGGCAGTGAGGACTTTAGCAATAGAGTCATCCTCATTTAGGCAGTAGGAAAAGCCCGCGGGTACATCTCCATGATTGTCTCACCGTTGTCGCCTTCCAGCTAGACATCTTCCCAAAATAGAGAACTAGACCCATCCCCTGGTACGACCTTGGTGACGCCACGAAAAGTCCCATTGAGCTGCATTATATCTTTCCACCAGAAAGATCCCACAGTGTCAACAGCGTGAGGGATTTTGTTAGAATAGTATGTGTTCCAAACCAGCTCCACCCAGGGTACATCCTCATGATTATAAAACTTGAACAGGTGTTTTAGTAGCAGGGCTACATTCTGTGTCTTGATGTCAATAACACCAAGGCCACCACACCGTTTCGAATGGCAGACGAGCTCCCAGGCTGCAAGGGAGATGTTTTTGACCCCATCATCGGAGTTTTTCGCCCAGAGACAGTAAGGCGAAGTTTATCTAAATGTTCAACCACCTTCGGGTGCAGTTTGATTGTGCACATGGCATAGATCAGCATCGATGTCACTATCGAATTTACCGAGGTCAGTTTTGCTCCTGACGACATCAGAGAGAGTGCAGTGGATGTTTTCCTCTCAATAGCGTGCACCATCGGCATAAGATCCAAAACACTGGGCCTCGTCGTCCCCATGGGGAGGCCAAGGTAGGTGAATGGTAGGGATCCAACAGTACAACCAAAAACACCAGCCAATCCGCTAGCACGCTGATGGTCAATGTTAACAGGGATGAGAGTAGATTTGTGAAAGTTTATTTTCAATCCCACGGACGCAGCATAATCCTCCAGAATGCCTTTCGTACGGGTCACTTGGTCAGTACACGCTCGCATCACCAAAATCGTGTCGTCGGCATATTGCACAATCGGGAAAGCAACATTGTCCCGGGGGAGGGGAAGCTCAATCAGCCCACGAGCGAACGCATCATTAATTGCAGCTTGAAGGAGGTCAGCGGCAAGAACGAAAATGAGCGGTGAGAGGGGGTCACCCTGTCGCACGCCACATTTGCATTGAAATTTCCGACCGGGGCTCCATTAAGGAGAACAGACGAGACCCCAGACCCAAAGATCGATTCCATCCAACGTAGACATTTGTCATCGAAGCCCATATGCTTCATAATCTCGAGCATGGGAGCATGTTCAATCGTGTCAAAGGCCTTGGCAAAGTCAAGCTTGAGGAGGATTATCTCCCTTCCGGAGGCCTGACATTGGTGGATATATTCAAAACTCCACGCCAAATAATCCTGGATCGTCCTCCCCTTAATGAAACAGTACTAGTTCTTGTGGATGATCTTAAGAATGACTTTCTGCAGCCGATTAGCCAGGATTTTCGTGATGATTTTCAGGCAACAGTTAAGCAAAGTGATTGGTCGGTAGTCATTCGCAGTTTCGGGGGAGGAGATTTTGGGGATCAGAGTAATGTAGCCCTCACTGATGCTGGTGATGTCAAGAGTTCCCACATGGAAATCATGGCACATTTTGTATAAATCCTCTTTGATGATCTGCCAGCAACTCTTAAGAAAGCATCCATTAAATCCATCGGGGCCAGGGGCCCTGTCACCAGGCATTTCCTTAATAACAGCGTCAATCTCATCGTTAGTGAAAGGTGTCGATAATTGGTCCAGTCTCTCAATCCTCCGGATGATTCTGGAAAGGTCAAAGCGCATATTAGTGGGTTTAGAAGAACCTAACCGTTCTTTGTATGTGTTATATAGCACGCCCTCTTTGCCAGCATGGTCCCTCAACCAACTTTGTCATCAATACTCCAAAACCAACTAGGGGTGGCACTAGATGCACTTACAATTACCATGCTGTTCTAAGAGACTCTCAAAATAATATAAGTGAAGCATGAGAGTTCAACAATTTCTATAAAATAAAACCACCGCCGTGCTCTAAAAAGATATAAGTGAAGCACTAGAGCAATATTGTCTAGCTCAAAAGATATAAGTGAAGCACATAGAGTATTCTAATAAATAATGATTCATACGTGTATCTCCCAAAAGGTGTGAACAACAAGGATGACTGTGGTAAACTAAAAAGCGAAGACTCAAATCATACAAGACGCTCCAAGCAAAACACATATTATGTGGTGAATAAAAATATAGCCTCAAGTAAAGTTACCGATAGACAAAGACGAAAGAGGGGATGCCTTCCGGGGCATGCCCAAGCTTAGGCTTTTAGTTGTCCTTCAATTTTACCTTGAGGTTCCTTGGGTATCCCCAATTTTAGGCTCTTGACACTCCTTATTCCATAGTCCATCAAATCCTTACCCAAAACTTGAAAACTTCACAACACAAAACTCAACAGAAAATCTCATAAGCTCTGTTAGTATAAGAAAATAAATCACCACTTTAAGGTACTCTTGTTAACTAATTATTTATTTATATTGGTGTAAAATCTACTGTATTCCAACTTCTCCATGGTTCATACCCCCCGATACTACTCATAGATTCATCAAAATAAGCAAACAACACACGAGAAACAGAATCTGTCAAAAACAGAACAGTCTGTAGCAATTTGTAACTCTCGAATACTTCTGTAACTCCACAAATTCTGAAATAAATTGGTGGACTTGAGGAATTTGTATATTAATATTCTGAAAAAAGAATCAACTTAAAAGCTCTCTTCTGTTAAAATGACAATTATTCTCGTGAGCGCAAAGTTTCTATTTTTTTCAGCAAGATCAAATTAACTTTCACCCAAGTCTTCCGAAAGGTTCTACTTGACACAAACACTAATTAAAACTTAAAACCACATCTAACCAGAGTCTAGATGAATTATTTATTACTAAACAGTAACAAAAAGCAAAGAACAAAAATAAAATTGGGTTGCGTCCCAACAAGCGCTATCGTTTAACGCCCTTACCTAGGCATAATTTCAATGCTGCTCACCTAAAGAACAAGAATTGAAGCACAAAGAGAGCATCATAAAACATGTGACAAACACATCTAAGTCTAACATACTTCCTATGCATAGGCATTTTATAAGCAAAGAAATTATCAATGCAAGCAAAAACTAGCATATGCAAGGAAGAAGAAAGAGACGATAGCAATCTCAACATGAAGAGAGGTAATTTAGTAACATGAAAATTTATACAACCATATTTTCCTCTCTCATAATAATTACATATAGGATCATAAGCAAATTCAATAATATAGCTATCACAAAACATATTCTCAACTCGATCCACATGCATGCGAAGTTTACACTCTTCCAAAATAGTGGGATTAACATTAACTAAAGTCAGGACCTCTCCAAACCCACTTTTATCAAAAAATTAATAAGATTGAACATTCTCCAAATATGTGGGATGTAAAGTTGACACTCTTACAAACCTACTTTCAATATTATTGCAAACATTATTATCAATCTCATATTTATCATGGGGCTTAAATAAATTTTCAAGATCATAATAAGAATCACCCCAATCATGATCATTGCAACAAGTAGTGGACATAACAAAAGTAGCATCCCCAAGCTTAGGGTTTTGCATATTATTAACACAACTGACATTAATAGAATTTAAAGTAAAATCATTGCAATCATGCTTTTTATTCAAGGAGCTATCTTGAATCTCTTCATAAATTTCTTCATCACAATTTTCAGATTCATGAATTTCAAGCAAAACTTCATAAAGATAATCTAGTGCACAAAACTCACTAGCAATTGCTTCATCATAATTGGATCTCTTAAAAAGATTAACAAGTGGATGAGGATCCATAATATTTTAGCAAGTGGAGATGCAAGCAAAAAGAAGGCACATGGTAACACAAGCGAACAAAAGATCAAACGGAAGAGGGGCGAAGAAAAGGAAAATCTTTTCAAAAATTGTTTTAGAAGTGGGGGAGAGGAAAATGAGAGGCGAATGGCGAATAATGTAATGCAAGGGAGAAGAGTTTATGATGGGTACTTGGTATGGCTTGACTTGGCGTAGATCTCCCCAACAACGGCGCCAGAACCCCATCGAGGATAAAAAGATGGGGTTTTCATCAATCCAGTAGGACACAATGCACAAGTCACCGAATACCTGCACAAACAATCAACAACTTGCACCCAACGCGATAAATGGGTTGTCAATCCCTTCACGGTCACTTGCAAAAGTGAGATCTGATAGAGATAGATAAACGGTAAAGTAAATATTTTTGGTATTTTTGGTTTATAGATTGGAAAGTAAAGATTGCAAAATAGTAGATCAAAACTTAGCAAGATGTAAACGAGATTCAATATAATGGAAAAGAGACCCCGGGGCCATAGGTTTCACTAGTGGCTTCTCTCAAGATAGCAAATATTACGGTGGGTGAACAAATTACTACCGATCAATTGATAGAAAAGCGCATAGTTATGATGATAGCTAAGGCAATGATCATGAACATAGGCATCACGTCCGTGTCAAGTAGACCGACTCCTGCCTGCATCTACTACTATTACTCCACATATCGACCGCTATCCAGCATGCATCTAGAGTATTAAGTTCATAAAGAACGGAGCAATGCATTAAGAAAGATGACAAGATGTAGAGGAATTAACTCAAGCAAAATGATGAAAACCCCATCTTTTTATCCTCGATGGCAACAATACAATACGTGCCTTGCTGCCCCTACTGTCACTGGGAAAGGACATCGCAAGATTGAACCCAAAGCTAAGCACTTCTCCCATTGCAAGAAAGATCAATCTAGTAGGCCAAACTAGATCGATAATTCGAAGAGACTTTCAAAGATATCAAATCATGCATATAAGAATTCAGAGAAGAACCAAATAATATTCATAGATAATCTTGTTCATAAATGCACAATTCATCGGATCTCGGCAAACACACTGCAAAAAGAGTATTACATCGAATAGATCTCCAAGAACATCGAGGAGAACATGATATTGAGAATCAAAGAGATAGAAGAAGCCATCTAGCTAATAACTATGGACCCGAAGGTCTATGGTAAACTACTCACGCTTCATCCGAGAGGTAATGGTGTTGATGTAGAAGCCCTCCATGATCGAATCCCCCTCCGGCAGGACGCCGGAAAAGGTCCCTAGATGGGATCTCACAGTTCAAAAGGTTGCGGCGGTGGAAAAGTGGTTTCGTGGCTCTCCTGGATGTCTTCAGGGTATAAGATTATATATAGGCAAAGGAACTAGGTTAGGCTTCCTCGTTGCGTCTCCAACTTCATATCCAAATCTTTTGGTTTGCTTTCGGTCCAAGAAAGATCATCGCGAAGATTTCATTCCGCTTGGACTCCGTTTGGTATTCCTTTTCTGCGAAACTCTAAAATAGGCAAGAAAACAGAAACTGGCAGTGGGCCCTCGGTTAATAGGTTAGTCCCAAAAATAATGTAAAATAACATATAAATGCCTATTATACATCCTAAACAGATAATATAATAGCATGGAACAATCAAAAATTATAGATACGTTGGAGATGTATCACTACAGTGAACATTTGTCCAGTTTTCAAGTAGATGCCTTGTTTATCTGTATTTGATTGTTAGGTTAGTTGTAGTGAGCATTTGTCCAGTTTTCAATGGCTATATTTTGTTGTCATAGTGAGCATTTATGCCTTGTTTATTTTTCACAATGTGATGTTCATTATGTGCAAGTATGAACTATGCAGTTCAATTTCATCTCTACCAGTTTGAACGATTATATTTGGTTCTTGTTATGCCTGCAGCAGTTAACATGTTCCCTTTATTTCAGTTTTACACATTTATCCAGTGTGATGTTTAAGCATGAGCTACCTTCTATTCATTTTCAATAATATCAGCTTGAATTACAATATGTGGTTGCTGTTAAGCCAGTTGTAGTTAACATTACCTTCCATTTTTTCTGCGTTAGTAGCATGCTTTAACCAACACATTCAAGCTATCATTTGGAGATGATGTTGTTTATCATGACTATATTTGGTTTATGTTAAGCATGTTGTACTTATCATGCCTTTCCATGTACAGACACAAGACAACAATGGGAGTGGCTGACGTTCTCCAACAAGGTTAGGTTCATACCTCGGCTTATACTCCCTTTGTTCCATAATGTAGTGCTTAGATTCATGTCTGGACACTTTTTAGCTTCTAATATTGACTTGCGGCTTGTAGGTACATACGTCCTCGACACATATCCATGCTTGGACCCTTTTTGCGCATGGGGCAATGAGATATTCATGAACCAACATCAAGTGAGGAAACTGATAAGGATTGTTAGGAAAAAGAAATGAATGATGGCAATTAATCTATTTGTTTGCATTTTATCCAACACAACAGTGATCTTTAGGATGGTAACTACGAACTCTGTAGTCTTCTCTTTTTACTGCCTACAATGAGTTGTTAGATAACAATGTCTGAATCTTTTTCGTTTGTAGTAGTTCCCAAAGTAATATACTCAAGATTACCTCGCAAAGTACATGATTAGTGTACATGCAATGAAGGTTAAAGTATTTCATCGAGAGTACAATGAGTATCGAGAAGTCCTAATGAAGACAATGATGGATGGATGGACGACCATCACAAGGGGTTGGCCTAGAGTCATGCATGCATTAGGCATGAAGGAGGGCACAATAGGGGCATTCCGCTTCACCTTATCCAGCAACCAAAATGTATTTTGCCTCTCTCTTTATCGTCTTTAATACAACTGTGGTTCATCATTCTTTATTTGGTACTTATATAGTTCTTCAATATATGTAGTTGTGAATCAAATTATGCATTCGCTCTTGAACCTATATTCGTAGACATGTTTTGATATAAAATAATTGACTTCCTACTTTCAAATTCAAAATTTGTTTCAAATTCAAATTATATGAATGTTAAATGCAAGGATTAAATTAGGGATAAATTAGGCTCTGCAGGCCATTACACTACACACAGTTTGCGAAAGCAAAATTTCTGTGATGAACGTCAGTATCAGACACATGTCTCAGATCACGACTTGTGCGATGAATCTCGACTGCACACATGATCAGCCAAGAAAAAATTGTGTGAAATTAACAACAACAGCACACACACATTTCTTTCTTATTAATTTTTTGTGATAGTCTCATTATCACACACACTTTGCAATCATGAACTATTTATGATGTCGTGTGTATCGTAAGCGTTGTTCATAGAAGAACGCGCGCGATAGGCCTTCATCCGACATGGGTACTATGGACGAATCATTTGGGACATTTTATATATCACAAACATTTATTGACAGAGCAATGTGTGGAATAGATTCGAGCTTCGCATATAGTTTCATAGGGACAACTGTATGCACTTTTACATCCTATCACAAACGATATTGTAGAACTAAATGTTTTTGATAGACCACTTATCATACACAGTTTAGAGTCATTAACTGTTTATGATGCGGAACTTCATAAACGTTGCACCACAGAATAGCATGTGCTATGGCAATGCCATCCCACACGAATATCAAGGATGGAGCGTTTGGTATATTTGATATATCGCAAACAGTTGGGTGACGACTCACGTTTGGGATAGACGCAAGCATCGCATATGCTTAGTTCTGCCAAACATATGCATTCTTACTCCCTATCATCGACGATTTTGTGGGTCATGTGGGATGGAACCCCTATCGCCTACACAGGCAAGGCGATGGTTTAAAACTATGTCGCGAAAAGGGGTAAAAACCATTTATATAAAATGTCGTTGCACCATTGTAGACCTTTCTAATGGTGACCCTGGGGGTGAACATGGATGAAGGAGTCCGGCAAGGAGTTCATCATGTGGGCCCACGGCACCACCATGGTGAAGGTGATGTACACCAATGATCCAGAGTTAGTTAAGCACTGCATCGTCACATTCTAGCGGTACCGATAGGAGGACAAGCACGTGGTGGTGGGACTTGACTTTGTGTACACTTGCCTGCGTTCTAGCTAGGACCAGTGGATTTTGCCATCGCCCATGCATGTGTGCAAGATTTGGCCCTTGCGTACCACTACTGTAGGGCCATGAGGCCTTATAAAGATTTTTCTATGTTCCTCTGCAACGACGACTGCACCTTTGCTAAGGTGGACACCAGCGACGACTCCACGGTGCTTCGCAACTAGGCCATCTTGTGCAAGAAGCTCATCGACATCCAGAAGCAACATAAGATCATCGACAACAGACATGAGAATGACTCCGTGGTTGATATTGATGCGACCATAATCAATCCCTCCTACACTGGCATGAAAGATGGCATCGATACGGAGAACCTGCACGCTACATGAGAGCAAACCCTAGATCCAGAGTACATCATTTACATGGCCAAGGACGGTTATGCAATCTACGACATGTGCATGCGGATCTTGGACAAGAGAACGTGTTTGCTTGCCATAACAAAGGAGTCCGCAGAGAGCCATATCGTCGGCAAGCGCCCTAGGAATATGTAGATGGTGTAGTATGTGCGCCTAAACAACTTATCTTTTTATTGGCTTATGCATAGCGTATGCTTTTAAATATTATATGTAAGAACCCATGAACCTCTATACCACAAAGTGAAGGAACAAACCACCCTTCACCAACCAGCTAGTCTTGACGGCATGCAACAACGGGGTGGACCGACAGGCTTCACTTTGCCAAACAAACAACCCAACATCCAGAGATTTTTACCCGGTGGTGCCGAACAAACATGTAGCCCTAAAGGGCACCGAGTCGGGCAACTCAATATTGGATTTTTAGAAATCCTGGACAGACGACCTTGAAAAAGACGAGGCACAACATGCGAAGTGAGGGGGGGCAACAGACGATAGACGGGGCGGGACCAAAAGGCCAAAGAATTCTACCCCTCTTTGGATTTTCAACGCAGACCAACCATAATCACATGGCAGGCGAGTGAACATATGCATAGACGAATGACGGTTATAGGCTCATGCCTCGCCACATCTAAGCCCGAGTACAAGAACCCATGCGCCACTTATGGCATTGACACCAAAAATCGACTCGGCAAAAGACACCTCACGAATCACTATCGTTGGTGAAGGCCCCGTCCATGCTTAACCAAGTGACATTCAATGTCGTGTTTGCCGAGCAGATAAAGACCATTACTATTTCCCTGAGGTCGGAATCGGAATGATACTTATGGATCTCTCCCCACCAAAACACAACCCACCTGATTTACACGTGGGTCTCCTCCCACTCTTGATTTCCAACCAAAGTATCCCACAACAGCGTGTAAGTTGATTTCTGTATGATGTATCCATAGATGTAGAAAAGTCGTTCCTTCCTACCTTTGTCCGACTCTTGCCCATATTGAGTTGTGGTCGACCTCAGGGAAACAGGCCCGGGCAGGGATGAAAGGATCAAACCCACCTCATACACCCGCCCAAACACTAGCTTCATGCTAGCAGGCCTTTGTGCGTGATAGCGGGGTGAGGAAAACTAAACCTGCGTTTGTTTCCGAATGCATGTTAATTAAGATGGCTTTGAGAATTGAACGGTCAAATGGAAGGACGACCGGCCGCGATACGATGGTGTATCGTCGCCCTCTGATGTTTGATCACCCTTCCACACAAGCCTTTCGACCCCTTCCTCGTATAAAGCAAATACCAGCAAGGCCAGTGCACCCAACTCTCCTCCTTTCTCTCGAGAGCGCTGCAATGGCCTCTCCACCTTCAACGTGCGAAGCAACATCTAGTATATGTAAATAGAAGCACCATCCGATAGTCCCACTGTTGTGTCCTCTATCTAGAATGGATGAAAAGGACACTTTTCACACGTTTGTAACCTTCCCAAATGTGCGCAACTATGGGATCTCATGAGAGATGAACGGTCATAGCGAAGAAGAGATGAAGTGCTCAACGTGGGAAAGGAGTGGTTACCTTCACGTGTTGTCCAACAAGTTTGATGATGTCCGAGCAATGATAACTATGCCCCTCTATCGAAGATGTAATCCCGAACATTACCTTTGATCATACTATGTTAACAATTTGGCTAACAACAAGTGAAGTTCAAAATCATACGGAATTGTGCCACAACTATCTCTCCTCGAGTTAGCGGGGCCTTTGGAATGAAATTCACATGGGGACCCATCCCCCTAGTGGAAGTTGCAAAGAAGAAATTATGTTCCTCTGTCGTATCTGAAACTAGGTGATTTCCCCCTGCCTTGCGACGAGAATTTACAGATCAATTTCATATGAATCATGTATGAAAAAATGATCTAAACCAAAAGCTACTAATTTTTTAATATAGAATTTTTTTTGAACACAAGGAAGGCGCATTCAGGCGCCAAATTTCATTCAACTCATTTGCAAAATACAGCATGTATTACAAATCCTTCAACCTGAAAGTTTTGAAGAGAAAGCATAGAAGGACAAGGAGAATGAGCTGAATTTGTACAACTAAAATTAGGTTCTATTCTTGAATTGAGAACCTGATGAGCACAGTTGTGAGCAATGCTATTGATATTCCTAGGAATGTGATAGATAGCATCAAGTTCACTAGAAGAGTCCTGCATGAAACTACTTATTTGAGGTCGACATCTCCAAGCAATAGAGTTATCCTTAATATTCCTGGAAACCACCATCTTTGCCAAAGAAAGGTTGTCTGTCAGGAATGACACTTTGTGGAGTTGTAACCTGCAGCCACCTTGGCAGCAAATTGAAGGGCCAAGGCTTCAGCCACAAGAGGGGAATGTGTAGAGTTAGCAGAAGCTTGTATCATGATTTGAAAATTCCAATTCATGTAGCTTGAAGATCACTTCTTCCTGGAATGTTTTTGTTCTTCCATGAAGCAACAGAATAAACTTTTGTTCCTGAAATCATCGCATCAGACTATATAGTCGACCCTTGAGAACCTGTATCAACAGTAGGAGATGAAGGATTGACTTCCTGCAATTTTTGTTCATGAAAAACCTGCAGAGAAGAGATAGCTAGTGCTGCATGTTGCACTTGATGAGGTAGTGAAAATTTCCTACAAAAAAGAACATCGTTTCTAGCTTTCCACAAGCACCACATGAATGTAAAAATATTAGGAATAGTGGCATGCAGATGATTAGAGGTAGAAAGGGCAGTAATGATATCTGCAACAGAAGTATGATTTGCATCTAAAAACCCAGATCTGATGTACCATGGATGAGCAAACCAAGCAGCCTTTGCAAAAGAACAAAGAAAAAAGAGATGCATATCATCCTATTCAATATTACATCTAGCACATAATGTACTAATGTGAACCAAAAATCTACCAGCTCTGGCACCTGATGGAAGAGCTCGCCTGAGAAGTCTCCAAGCAAAAGTTTGGACCCGAGGGGCCATAAATTTTTGCTTCCATACCTGTTGAAGAATAGACTGAATAACTGGGTTTACCTGTCTTGGTTGATTGGCCTACACAGAGTGAATTTGCTGTAAACAAAGCTTGTATGTGCTCTTGGAATTGCATTTTCCTGAAGGGGTTAAGTCCCAACAAAGAATGTCTCTGCAATCATCAAGAAGAATAGGAGTAGCAATAATAGCCGAAGCAGAGGGATCCATAAAAAGGTTAGAGACAAGCTGAGTATTCCACATTTTTGTCCCAGGCAACCAAAGATCAGAAACCTTAGCCGGATAGATAAAATTGCTACTTTGCTGAATGATAAGATGATCATACAAATTGTGCCAGGTAGAGCACCAGGGGGGACTCCAAACAGAAACATTCCCTTGGGAAATTTGATAAAAAAGAGTGCGCTTTGAGCATAGGCATGACTTTGAGAATGGACGCCTAGAAAGCAGATTTTGGGGTGTTGGAATGCGCTCTCCAAATGGAAGAACTAGGAAAATATTTAGCACGGAGTACTTGATAGATGTGACTATCAGGGTTATCAGCCAATCTCCAAGCAGCCGCAAGCAGCAACCCCCGATTCATTGCAAGAATGTTTTTGATACCCAGCCCCCTCCTTTTTAGGTGTGCAAATGTCTTTCCAGGCCCTTAGGCATAAAGCTTTTGAACCAGCCTCCTCTCTAACTCCTACCCACCAAAAATTATGAATGACAGCAGTGAGCTTTGCAAGGAATTTTTTAGAAAAACGTATGTTGGACATATAGTAGACAGGGATGGATGCAAACACAGAATTGATAAGCTCAAGTCTAGCGGCATGGGATAGTTTATCTGCCCTGTAAGTGGGAAGCTTATTCTTAAATTTGTCAAAAACAAAGTTATAAGCGAAATTACGATCCTTAGCTGGGAGGATTAATGGGTGGCCAAGATGAGTAGATGCACCATCAACCAGAGGAACAGGGAATATATGAGTGATTTGTTGAGCTAAAATCTGGGAAATGTTGGCGCTAAACAAAAGAAAAGACTTGTCCCAGTTCGGAGTCTGCCCGGAAAGACAGCAGAAACGGTTGATGAGATTGGCCATCTGGTTAGCCTCCTACACTATAGCATTGCCACAGACCAAAAAATCATCAGCAAAAAGCATTGAGTGAATAGGAGGACAGTCTGGACAAAGAGAGATCCCGGATAAGCAATTTTGGACCATAGCATCATGTAAGCTTAAAGAAAGTTCATTAATAGCAAGGACAAAAAGATAAGGCGATAAAGGACATCCTTGTCTTGTACCTTTGTTACTATGAAAGTTGGCGAAAGGTTGACCATTGATAATGATAGAGAAACTTGGGGAAGAGATGCAAGCGTAAACCAAGTTTGTAAGATGACCATGCAATCCTTTGCGAGAAAGAGCAGAGACTATGAAGTTCCATTCAAGGCGATCAAAAGCCTTGGCCAAGTCAATTTTAAGCAAGAACACTTGTTGTTTCCAAGATTTAAGGGCAAAAGTGTGAATGATCTCTTGGGCTAAGATGATATTATTGGATATGCGTCTACCCTCAATGAAGGCTTGTTGGAAAGGATCAATATAGTCAGGAAGGTGAGGCTTCAATCTGTTGGCCAAGGTTTTGGAAATGATCTTATAAATGACATTGCAAAGGCTGATAGGTCGATAGTTAGAAAGGATTTGTGAGACCAATTTTTCTTAGGAATAAGAGCAATGTGAGTATCACTAATATGTGATGGCACTATACCTGCTTGATAAAAAATTCTCACCATAGCAGTGACATTGTCACCAATCCAACTCCAGGTAGCAATGTAGAATTCGACATTGAAACCATCAGGCCCCGGAGAGGCATTTAGCTTCATGTCCTTGAGAGTGTTAAGAATTTCCTCCTTGTCCGGAACACTGTAGGTGTAATCCTGGCAGTCAAGAGGAAGACTAGATGCAAGAAAAGGCCTACCAACATTCACATTAGGAGAAGCAAATATGTATTTAAAATAGTTCACAAAAGTATTCGCAATGTCTTGAGGATTAAAGTGGATGTTGTCATTATCATCTTTTATGGAAACAATAGTATTCCTCTTTCTTCTTTTAAGAACAGAATGGTGAAAAAATTTAGTATTCCTGTCTCCTTGGGTGGCAAAATTTTTCTTAGTTGTTTGCCTATAAAAATCAGTAAGCTTTGACAGATTTTGTTCATACCTGATAATGAGAGACGATTCAATTTGATGGTCCTGCATGGACAGTGGCTGCATTTGAATATTTTTGATTTGTTGTTCTAAGTTGGCAAGCTCCTGCTGAATAGGCTTCTTCTTTTTGCACCAAACTTTTAAAGCACCCACAAGATTATTAGTACGAGCAGAAAAGTTCCTGTTGGTAGCAGAGATCCAAGCACTTCTGGCAAAAGACTGAAAATCATTCACCTTTAGCCACCAATATCAAACTTTAAACTTTGTTTAGGTTTTTTGTACCTACCTTTAGTGGTAATAAGGATGGGAGCATGATCACTTAGAATAATGGGAAGGTTAAGAACTTTAGTAAGGGGGTACTCAGCACACCAATCAAGATTAACTAAACCTCTATCAAGCCTTTCATAAGTAGGTTTGGAAGAAAATTTGTTATTAGTCCAAGTATAAGCAGACCCCGAGAACCCAGATAAAAAAACCACAATTCTTGATCAAAGCACGAAAAGCATACAAAAGTTCATTGAGATCTCCCATACACACTACTGGAATCAGCTTCTTTGCCGTCCGCCATGGCAGATGGCAAAGGCATGGATCACGGACGGCAAAATTCTTTGCCATCCGCTAGCAGATGGCAAACTGTCCATCTGAACACGTGCCAGCAAAGGCCTTCTTTGTCGTTCGCTTCCTGGAAACAGACGGCAAAGGATTGTGCCGTCTGCCATTGCTGGCCAGCAGACAGCAAAGATTGTGGATGGCAGTGAGGTGGGGTGAGAGCCATTAGGGGTTAACGGCGTGCTTTGCTGTCAGCCAGCGGACGGCAAAGAGGCTAAGGTCTTTGCCGTCCGCTAGCAAACGGCAAAGTGCTCAAACATGCCAATCCCATGAATCAAAGGTAGCTGCCACGTGGCATGTTTGCCGTCAGCTAGCTGACGGCAAAGAGCCTGTACATCCATGTTTTTAATTTAATTCATTCAATTTGACAGCAATTCACAGATATACACAGATATACATATATACACAACAAGCATATCCAACACACAAGTTTCATCATATATACATACATAACCAACACATATATAGTTCCATCCTTACATATTACAAAAGTTTCACATTGTTCATCCAACACCGTTATCCATCCATCCATATAACAAGTTCCAACCATGCAAGTTCATTGATACAAAATAAAAGCACAAATGGAAAAGAAGCACTCCATCCATGCAAGCTTCCATGAATTAAATCAAATCTACAAAATGATAAACAAGATGTTAGAAGAAGAAGAAGAAGAAGAAAATGAAGAAGAAGAAGAAGAAGAAGAAGAAGACTATAAGAAGTAAGAATACTTAAGTAAAATGGATCTAACCTACAAGAAAATGAAGAAGAAGAAGAAGAAGAAGAAGAAGAAGAAGACTAGAAGAATACTAGAAGAAGACTAGAAGAATAATAATAAGAAGAAGACTATTAGCTTATTATGTAAACTTGGTCATTTTGTGCTAACATAAGTAATTTTGGAGTTAACCTATAGGAAACTAAGTATATTAGAGCTAACTTAGAGCTAACTTATGTCATTTTGGAGAAGAAGAAGAAGAAGAAGAAGAAGAAGAAGAAGAAGAAGAAGAAGAAGAAGAAGAAGAAGAAGAAGAAGAAGAAGAAGAAGAAGAAGAAAAAGAAGAACAAGAAGAAGAAGAAGCCTCCTCTTCTTCTTCTTCCCTTCCCTTTCCCTCTTCTTCTTCCTTTCCCTTTTTTCTTTTTCCTTTTTTTCCTTCTTCTTTTCTAATATGTAAACTATCTAAAACTATTTATTATCTAGAACTATATCTAATATCTAAAACAGAAAAGAAAAAAAAGAAAAGGGGGTGTGGAAGTGGAAGAGGGGGCTCACTGTGGGGTGGTGGAAGAGG
>NC_041389.1:286368673-286389045 GCF_002162155.2 Triticum dicoccoides
GGCGACGAGGCAGCAGGACGGCGGGGAGGGGCGGCAGGACGGCGGGGAGGGGCGGCAACGGGCGGGAGGGGGCGACGACGGGGCGGCAGGACGACGGGGAGGGGCAGCGACGGGCACAGGGGACGGGGCGGAGGCAGCGGGCTGGTGGGTGAGAGAGAGAGAGCGCAGGCGTTCACGGCGGGGGAAGGTTAGCGATTCAACGCCGTGCCCGGGTCGGCCCCCTACCCTCTTTGCCGTCAGCCTAGCGGACGGCAAAGAATTGTTTGCCGTCAGTCAGCGGACGGCAAAGAAATGGCAGACAGCAAAGAGCTGACCTAGCCACAACCTTGCGTCTGTGGGCCCACAAGGTTCTTTGCCGTCGGCCAGCTGACGGCAAAGAACCCTTTGTCGTCCGTGAGCTGACGACAAAGTACTGGCTGATGGCAAAATAACCTGTGCCATCAGCTATTTCTTTGGCGTCTGCTTTGGGGAAACTGACGGCAAAGAAGCTCTTTGCCGTCAGCTAGCTGACGGTAAAGAAGTGGCAGACGGCAAAGAAGTGGATTCCAGTAGTGACATAACATAGGCTTCCCAGGGTTATCATACACAAAATTTGAAATCTAATCCCAAATCACATCAGTTTGTCTATGATAAGGATCACCATAGATGCAAACTAGACCAAAATCTCTACCAGTGGCTATATGAACTACATTCGCTAAGATAACATAGAAGGAAGCCGTTTTCACATGAACTTGAAGCTCGTCGTTCCACATCAGCCATAAACCTCCTGAGGAGCCCCTCGAAGGAACTACAACACTATCACACATGTCAAAAGGATTAATACGATCATGAGATTTAACTTTGGAAGATCTGATTTCAGAAACAAAAGTTACCTGAGCTTTAGTGGAATGAATGAGTACGTCATCTTTTCATTGCCAAGGCCTCGCCCCATTCCTCGGCCATTCCAGGCTATGAGTCTCATGGCGATCGAGACGCGTTAGGGCCATGCGCTGCTGCCCAATCATAGTCCATAAATTCTCCTACTTGATCTTCTACTGTGGATGGAACTCCAGAGCGATAGCCACCCACCTCAACATACGAATCAACAGTGCCTATACTGATAGATGGTGAACACGAGCGAAGCCTGCAGTCATCATATGTTCATCCGACACTGTTGCCTTGGCTGGAGGATGAGCCACGAGCTCCACCTCTACCCAAGACCACAGCATGTGCCCCCTTGCCAACACTCTGATTATTTAGCCCAGCAGAATCACGAGTCCAAACTCTGTGTTGCCTCTGAAAACTGGCATATAAGCCTGAAGAACGACCTGCTGGAGGAATATCCCAATGGCTACCTCGAGACTTAGGCCTGCAACCAAGAATAGAAACAGAGAGCCTTGCTCCAGAATCGACCCCAGCTGCAGTAGAAGCACCAGCAACAGGAACACATGAGACAACAGGAGCAGATGCTTTTGGTCCTGCATGATCCAAGAGAACAGCTGGAATTGATCCACTTTGGTGAATATGCGCAGGGGCCTGGTCAACTTCTCTGATTGGAGGCGCTTGAGGGAAGGGTGGCTCCTATTCTCATTATCCCCCAAAGTCTCATTATCCCCCAAAGGAAAGAAGCGTTTCTTTGGTGGAGGCGGCAGTGGGCCTAGTATGGAGGAACTTAGGCACTTTGAACTATTACTCATATGGGAAGGAACATATGAATCAGTGTAACTGGGATTGGATTGGTGGCTAAGGATCTGTCCATGAACAACGGGGCAAGGTAGAGCAATGGAAACTGGCATGGAAGATGTGTTTAAGTTCTTAGTGATATGAAGTGTGGATGTACCTTCTGTAGGTGCAAAAGGAATAGTATCTATGGATTGGGGTAGCCAGCCTTCTTATCTTGCATCTGTTGGGTTGTTTTGAGTAGATTGAATATTGGTAGATTGACCCACAACGCCTTGTCGTTCAGATTGACTGGCCCCAATATTAGTGTTGTGAGTCTTTTCTGCTGTCACCGATTGAATGGTGACAAGGTGGTGATCATGCAAATTTCCCTCATGAATGTTGGTATCTAGTCGCCCACTATGACGGTGGATCTTTTGCTGCTCCTCCACATTAGCATCTTTGGATTGTGAATTTGAATCTCTATCATTGTAACTTCCGACCAATTTGTCTTTATCTTTCTTCATACATAAATCACTTGAAGCGTCAACAGAAGCTAAGCCCTTTCCTTTCCCGTCATTTGCAAATAAACGCTGAAATCTTATGAGTTGTGGATTCTGAAATATATTTAACCCATGATTTAAAGAGCTTCCGTGTGTAGAATCAAATTGTGGGATAAGCTCCGGATTAGTAATCCACTCTCCAAATCTCTGTGATGGAACATCCCCAGCTGAAACTCCCCTTTTGTGCCTTTCCAAGATAATATGATTCCTAAGAGGGCATCCCTGAACATTGTGGAACATAATTCCAAAGAAAGAGCAAATCCTTCCAATCTTCTCATAAAACAGATAGGGCAAAGCAGATGATTCATTTGGAAAAGTGACCATAATTCTGTCCTTAATAGCAGCATTGATCTGTAACTTGGCAGTCCCCCACATATACTCAGCTCTGGTAAATAACATTCCTTGGTGCAAAGGATGGAATTCAGAGGGCTCTCACACTTGCTCTAAAATGCTCCTTAACAATTGAATCGATCTGAATCTTGTTGGGACTCCATAAATTCTGACAGTCACATATATAGTGTTGAAACAATATTTTCCCTTTTCTTTTGCTTCATCCTCAGGATCAAGCCACTCAAGCAGTAGATTGTCAGAACCCATAATGCATACTTACACTGTGTGTGAACAACGCGTATGCATGTGGTTTGCACGGGGCTATAAAATAGTGTCAGCGGATGCTGACATGACACACTTGGTGATGTGGAAGGACCCATGTTGACAGAATTAGAATTAGTGAGAATCAACTATTTAGGAATGGTAGATTTAATGAATAGAAATTACTGATAATATGACCATCCCGCCCGTGGAAATTTCATGGAGATTTCTATGTAATTATAATATGGCGTCACTTTTGCAAGCTCGAACTCTGCGAAAAAAAAATCATCAAGGGACAGGTTCAAATATTTTGTGTCGGACGGCTTCGAAAGTGGAACCTAGAACTAATATTAAACCCTGGCCATGGCTATTGTCGGGTTTGGGTTCCCTATATATGGATGGGTTTTTGAAGAGAATGTTAGCAAAACTCATCAAAATACCAGATTGTATTCGTAACTGACCTTTACTCTAGGACACCAATATCTAGCGTTCGATCCCCAGGGGGCTGCCCCCATCGAATGAACCATTCGCTAGGGGAGCTGCTCTCAGCGACCCTTTTTGCTCGTCCACTAGCAGGCAGCCCAGCGCGACCCCGCAGACCCAAAAGGCCCAGTTAAAGTTTTTTTTTAAATTGCCACATTACAACTTTAATTGTTTTTGAGCGGTTTAGAGTTTCTTTCCCCATGGTAAACTTAAAAACTGCCATCCCTTAGATAAAAAATGTCATCCTCTAGATAAAAAATAAAATAAAAACCGGCATCCTCGATAAAAATGCCATGAATTAAAAAATGCACACAAATTTGTAAAAATGCCATTCTTCAAAAAAATGAAAATTGCCGTAATACTTTATAAAACTATCATCCTCTAGATAATTTCTTTTATCTAGATAAACCCCCCAAAACTGTCATGCAATTAAAAATAAAAAATGCTACCCTCTCAACATGAAAAATGCCATCCTATTGTCATTAAAAATTTCATCCTCTCTATAATAAAAATTTCATATCAACAATAATAAATCTGTCGTTCTCTCTAAAATAAAACTGCCACCTGTTAATAATAAAAACTACCATCTCCTAATAATAAAATGCCATCCTTTTGACAAAAGATAAAAGCTGTCATATTACTAATAATAAATTGCATGCTCTTAAAAATAAAACTACCATTCTTTCAATAAAGAAAGTGCCATGTAATTAATTATTAAAATGCCATGCTCGAATTAAAAACTGCCATGGGTGCATTGTAAAAACATGGGCAATATTGTCATGCTAAATATAATAAAATGGCACATGACACATTTAGAAAAAAAATCACCTCCAAAAATTATAGAGATTTTGGTTCTATCGAGCAATGGCAACTCTCATGATTTTGTTTGCAAATGAAATAACGAATTTGAAACAAAATAACTCGAATATATAAAAGTTGTTTGAGCGGAAAGTGTTCACAACCACCTCTCTGCTTCTTTTTTCTTTTTGAAGAAAAAAGAAAAAAAGACGCTCGCCAAGAGATAAGCCACAACGACCACTTTCAGAGAGCTAAGAGCATCTCCAGCCGTTGGCCCCCAGGGGGCGCCTAAAATCACCGCCTAGGGGCAAGCCTGCGCAAAAAAAAGGCCTCAGGCCGAGTTGGTCCCCAGGCGCCCCATTGGTGGACGCCAGCCGCTGCTCCTGACGGCGCTCGAAGTACGCCGCCCGCACCGCGTGGTTGTCGGCGGTGTATTGGGGAAGGGCGAGCTGCTCGTCGGTGAGGGAGGCGCGCACGAGCTCGACCTCGGCGGCGAAGAAGGGGGGCGTCGGGCAACGGGGGAATGGGCACTCCCCCGTTGCTGAGCCACCACCCCGTCGGCCCGGCACGCATGTCCGGCGGCGCCGGAATGTTGGCCTCGAACAGGAGCCACGACTCATGTTCGTGGAGCGAGCGGCGGCCGAAGCCGTTGGCCGCCGCAGCGTCGTCAGGAAAACGTGCGGCCATCGGGTGTCGGAGTGAGGGAGGGCTCAGCGGCAGCGCACGGGAGAGGGAGAGGGAGGGCTCGGCGGCGGCGCACGGGAGAGGGAGAGCTCGACGGCTAGGGCTGATGTGGCCAATGGCGAGGGAGGCCACCGGCTTATATAGCCGCGCCCATGTGTACGCGTGGCGGGAGGGGAGGCGTCGCCGCGCCGCCCCGTGACACGCCTCCCATGAGGAATCAATGGCAAGGCTGACCGGCGGCGGCAGCGCGGCAGCCTTGGCATTGATTCCCGCGGGAACCGAGGCGATGAGGGCGACGAAGCGCCCGTCTCGCTGACTCGGCGGGCCCGCGGCTGCTTAGCACCATAACCACTCGCCCCGGCGCCCCGGGCACCCCCCAGCACGTCGGGTTTGGCCTGGGTCCGCCGGCGCTGATTTCGGCCCAGGCCGGCGAAAATCGGCCTCCTGGGGCGCGACTAGGGCTGCAAGAAAAGTTCGAGGCTCGTGAGCCGCTCGAGATCGACTCGTTTTTTGACTCGATTCGAGATCGACTCGAAAAGAAATGAGCTGAGTTTGAACACTTTATGTAGATCGACCGAGAAACGAGCGGATCTTGAGCCAATGTTGGCTCGCTCAATTTTAGCTCGATAGCTCGACAGAATAGCATTATGTTAAATGATCTTGCCATATATTAAATGGAAATAAGATAATTTATTACCATATATGATGTACATAATTTTTCTCCATTTTATTTACCAACGAACATGGAAATTTAATTAAGTGCAGAGAAGATTTAGGCCTAATATGGCACGTGGTCGACAATCTTTTAAATATCCTATATTTTTGGCAAAGGTTCTCAGCATATTCGCCTTAATTTTTTTGTTTTTCATCCATAGATTTATAATTTTTACCATCTCATTTAGCTCGAAACTAGCTCGAGATCGACTCGAGATCGTTACAAGCTGAGCATGAGTCATGTTCTACAGCTCGATTATGAGCTTCACTCAATTTGAGCTCGCTCTAATTTTTTTATGAGTTGAGCTGAGCCAACTCCAACTCACTCGAGCTCGACTCGTTTGCAGCCCTAGGCGCAACTGGGCCATTTTTTCGGTGCCGGCGCAAAAAAATCGTCTGGGGAGGCCGTTCTAGGGCGTGGCTGAAGATGCTCTAACATGATGTCGGATTTGCGTCTAGATCTATGTGACAAGACCAGAAGGCAGGGACAGCGTTTTGTTGAAACCTGGCTGACGTCTCCAATTAACTCTATTTTCATGGAATAAAACTTACTAATTCAATCAGAAAAAGGAACCAAAGCAGAAGAAAGAATGCAAGATCCCTGTCCCGATAGGCTTTGAGGTACGTGAACCGGTACGTGAACCTCATAGGCGATTACCCAGGCGACTAGGGTTTCCGCTGGTCCGCCACCGGCCGCCTCCTTGGCGGCGGCATGGGGACCGACACTTGTTGTCCCAGGTTGTCGTCGCGAGGCGCCGGCTCTCGTCTCTCTCTCTCTCTCCACAACAAAGTTATGGCTGCTCAGGTCGTCGTGGTGGATTAATCGTCTGCTCAGCCAGGTTTGATCGGAGGAGCATCCCGTGCATGGATTATTGAGATTGTCGTGGCTATATTGTGCTTTAGCGCTACCTAGGTTGGATGCGGTGAACGCTTTTGATGCTGCTGCAATTTGACTTGGTGGAGCTGGTACCTTCTGATGGTGTTTGGACCTCCTTCGAGGAGGATCGCTGCCCATAATGAAAATTATAAGTTGGAACTGTCGAGGCCTTCTTGGTACACCGACGGTTCAGTCGCCGCTGGACATCCAAAGACAACATAGGCCGGATGCGTTTTTTTGTCCGAAACGCATTTGAATGGTGTTAAGGCAGAAGAGTTAAAGAGAAAACTAGCCATGAACGAGATGATCTGTGAACCAAGTGTTGATGGAAGAAAGGGTGGACTGCTTTTGGTCTGGAAGAAGGAGGTTAGGATCTACTTCCAGGCTTCCACCCTTGATTTTATTGATATGACAGTGAAAGAACCAAATGTAGAGGTGTGGAGGATGACTGGTATCTATGGAGAACCGAGCTAGGATTGCAAGGAGCGCACGTTTCGTCTATTACGCGACCTGCATGCCCAATCTACCCTACCATGGACCGTACTTGGAGATTTTAATGAGATCCTTTTTCTGCTTTGAAAAAGAGGGAGGAGTCCCAAGACATTAGTCGCGACTACAAGCGTTCCAAGATGCTTTGTCCGACTGTTCTCTAGAAGACATTGGCTACATCGGTGACATTTTCACATGGTTCCGAGGGGGCCTCAAAGAGAGGCTGGATCGGGCCGTCTCCAATGCTGCATGGATGGAATTACACCCACTGGCAGGGTTGATGAACTTGGAGATGGGGAAGTCTGATCACCGGCCCATATGCTTGGATACTGACTATCTAGCAGGGGTCGCGGCGGCAACACCAAGACGTGAACGCAGATTCAATGCAAGGTGGCTTGCTAAGGAGACCGTTGAGGAGATCGTCAGAACTGCCTGGTTGAAAGCAGGCCAACAAGGCCTGGGACCCTCGGCTAAATTGAAACTGGAAGTTGTTCACAATGACTTGCATGCATGGGACCATACAGTACTGAAATGACCTTGTAACCGGCTGAGAAAGGCTCAGCAAGATCTCGAGAGTCTAATGCGTGTGCCCTTTTCTATCGAAGTGAAGATGAAGCAAAAAGAGCTCTCAGTCCTCATTGAAAATTTTCTTGACCAAGAGGAGGTCTACTAGGCTCAGCGAGGCCATGCCAATTGGCTTCGCAGTGGAGATCGGAACACTAAATATTTTACCCAGTTTGCATCTGCCAGGAGAAGGAGAAACCTTATAAAGAAACTGGAAAATAATGAAAATGGGCAGTAAAACCACGCGTCACTACGGAGATGAATAGGCTCCTCACCTCACCATTTTCTAGAGAAGAGGTGCGGAAGGCACTGTTCCAAATTAGCGATATGAAGGCACCTGCGTCAGATGGTCTGCATGCAATATTCTTCAAAAGGTCCTGGCATATTTTAGGGGAAGAACTGTCTGATGAAGTACTTGATGCAATAAATAACAAGAAAATGCCAGAAGGGTGGAATCAAACAAACATTGTCTTAATCCCCAAAGTTAATAGCCCGGAGGTAATTACGCAATATAGACCCCTTAGCTTATGTAATATGGTGTATAAGATCATTTCCAAGATGTTGGCTAAAGACTGAAAAAGATCTTACCGGGCATAATATCACCTACACAAAGTGCTTTTGTTCCAGGCAGGCTCATAACAGATAATGTGCTAGTGGCATATGAATGCTTTCACGCTATAAAAAAGAGGACCCATGGAGCTAACGGATACTGTGCAATTAAGCTTGACATGCTAAAAGCCTATGATCGAGTGGAATTGGGTTTTCTAAAACAGATTATGATCAAGATGGGCTTTCATGTGGAGTGGGTGGAGCTGATCATGGAATGTGTCTCCTCAGTAAGCTATAGAGTAAGATTTAATGATACCGAGACTGATGAGTTCCTTCCCACTAGAGGCCTGAGACAGGGGGACCCCTTATCCCCATATTTATTTTTGCTTTGCTCTGAAGGATTATCATGCATGCTAGCCCATGAAGAGGAGATTGGGGGAGTTGAAGGCATTCTTGTCTGTTGAAATGCACCATCTATTTCTCATCTGCTATTTGCGGACGACTCTTTAATTCTTATGAGGGCTAATAGCTAGAGTGCTAATACCCTTAAAAAAGTGCTGGATATGTACTGTAGTAGCTCAGGACAAAGGGTCAGCACAGCTAAATCTAGCATCTACATTAGCCCAAACACTAGTGTGTTTGTCAGAGAAGACGTGTGCAGAGTCTTGGACATTATGACTGAAGCTCTATCTGACAAATATCTAGGTCTGCCAACAATGGTGGGAGTGGACCGGAGTGATTGTTTCCAACACCTGATTGACAGAATATGTCAACGCCTAAAGGGTTGGAAAGAGAAAAATTTATCTATTCAAGGTAAAGAAATTTTGTTGAAATCAGTAGCACAAGCAATTCCCTCATATGCTATGTCTGTCTTTAAACTGCCAAAAGGTATTTGCAAAGTGACTACGGATGAAATTGCGGGATTTTGGTGAGGAGATACAGAATACAAGCGGAAGATGCATTGGTACGCATGGTGGAAAATGTGTATCCCACAGCAGAAAGGAGGTATGGGGTTTAGGGACCTTCACAGTTTTAACCTTGCTTTATTAGCAAAACAGTGTTGGTGTCTGCTCCAGAACCCAGACTATTTGTGTGCACGTGTTCTCAGTGCGAAATACTATCCAAATGGTGATATTCTAGGCGCAGGCCCAAAGAAAGGATCATCATATACTTGGCAGAGTATTGTCTGTGGTATCGAAACCTTTAAAAGGGGCTGCATATGGCGTGTTGGTACGGGAGAAAATATTGACATTTGGCGGGATCCATGGATCCCAACAAGCAAGAACAGGAGAGTTACTACACCCAGGGGAGCTACGCTTCTTGGTAAAGTTGTGGAACTTATTGACCCACATACAGGCCAGTGGGACGTTCCTCTTATTACCTCTGTTTTTTCCACGATTGATGTTCATAGAATACTAAATATACCACTTCGGGTGGAGTTGCTGGATGACTTTGTGGCATGGAGTGCAACTAGATCGGGGACCTTCTCTGTAAAATCAGCTTATCATATTGAATTCCAACACCAGTTTGGAAAGCACTGGAATCGGCAGGATGGTCAAGGATGCATGTATATTAACCCTATCTGGAAATCAGCTTGGCACCTATATGTACCTGGGAAGGTAAAACATTTTGTCTGGAAAGTATTGAAAGGTGTTTTGCCCTGTTTTGGTGTTCTAGCATCGCGACACATTCCAACGAGTGCTCAGTGCCCCATCCGCAAAATAGGGATGGAAGATATCCAACACTGTTTATTTACCTGCTCTCGAGCAAAGGAAATCTGGTTCGAGTTAGGATTGACAGAGGAAATTAACAGAGCAGTGACCCAAGACCGGTCAGGTTCCGTGACTATGGAAATTTTGGGTAGAACTGGTGGCTCATTGGGCGATTTGCCAAAGCCAGAGCTAATTGCGATAGCAGCATGGTACATTTGGTGGCAACGGCGGCGGATCGTGAGAGGAGAATCAGTACAAACGCCGGATAGGTCCGCGCTCTCTATCAAGGTTCTGTGTACCAACTTCGTCAGATCATCAACGCCAAAATATCCCACTAGGAAACGAGATCACATGTGGAAGAAACCGATCCGGGGTTCGGTGAAGGTCAATGTTGATGCTTCATTCTACGCTCAAGCAATGGCTGGAGCTACAGGAGCTGTTGCCTGGGACGACAAAGGCGATTTTATAGCAGCAGCCACTTGGTTTTTGCCTCACGTGTGTGCAGCTGACTCAGCAGAGATTCAGGATATAAGAAACGGCTTCTGGCTAGCACAGAGATTGGGTGTACCTCTTCGATAATTGAGTCTGATAGCTCAATCGCACTTGAGGCTGTTAACCAGCATGAAACATATAGACCTGACGTTGCTGTGATTACAGAGTGCAATCATATACGGAGGGAGTTTACATCGATGACTTGCAATCACTACTTCCGGGAAACTAATGAGGTGGCTTACACTAGCAAGTCATTCTTTTAGTAATAGATGTTCTGAATTTTGGGAAGCCTCTATTCCCGATTTTATTTCTCACCTTTTTTAAAAGACCTATCCATCATCTAAGAAATAAAGTCTTGCCCTTTTCAAAAAAAACCAGAAATGTTAACGCCCACATGTGTGGGCGTTAGCCATCTCGACCACACGCATCCATCACCGTCCAGTACTATATGCACGAATCCTGGCACGGTCTAGCCGATTTTATATGCCACGTAGGACAAGGCGCGTGTGTGGTGTGTGACATAGTTAGCCCGCACGTTGGTTGCCCCCCCCCCTGCGCGGTCAGCGGTTGCCACTCGGGGGCGTGCAGTGGAACTGCTATGCGCCTGCACGCCACACACTGACCGTGGTTGACGTCAAACACGTCGCGCACTTCGCCCCCTCCCCCTCACGGTTCCATTTACTCATCCCCACAGTTACTCGCTCAACCCACTTTGCATTTCAGACGATTGGAGGAGAAGACGAGGGGAGAAGGCGACGGCGGAGGTGGAAGAGTCGACGGCCGTCGGTGGTGCTCGCTGAACCGGAGCCGCTTCGCCGGAGCGCCTATAGATTGAAGGTAATGCTCGCTCCCACTCTCATAATCAGTGCCTGCATTTTCTCCCCTTCCCTCCATGTTTGATGCTTCGCTCGAGATTCATAGAGATTCAGGCGATTTGGCGATGCACCGGCGTTCCCGCCGGCGGTGGAGTCCTGTGCTTGCCGTTTTCGGTGGCACTGGGCAGTTTCGTCGCCACCGCGGTGGCGGTCCCGCCGGTGTGGTTCGGCCTGTCCGGAGACACATATTGGTTGTGCCTTGGGATTGGGCCGTCGTTTTTCTGTCTAATAGTTGCGCATTGCTTTGAATTTGTATTTGCGATCAGTTCGGGGAGAATTTTGGGGATGAATTTCAAGTCATTATAATTGCCATTGAACCCTAGATCTAGTTAGTTGTTTTTCAAACTGCAGTATGAAGGCAAACATGGTAGTTTGAGTGACTATCATGACTGTACGGCAACTAATTTCCTGAATGACTATGATAGTTGCCACGAACATGCTTTTCCATGTGGCAACTAATTTCCTGAATGACTGTGATAGTTGCCACAAACATGCTTTTCCATGTGGCAACTAATTTCCTGAATGACTGCGATAGTTGCCAAAAATATGCTTTTCCATGTGGCAACTAATTTCCTGAATGACTGTGATAGTTGCCACAAATATGCTTTTCCATGTGGCAACTAATTTTCCTGAATGACTGTGATAGTTGCCACACTATAGGAATGGTAAAGTGTAGTAAATAGGTAGTCACTGCAGTTTCAGCAACCAATTGCACTGGATGGCAACTAATCTGCACATCAACTGTGTTAGTTGCCACATGGATAGCATATTTTTGTGGCAAATAGACTATGAAGACACTGTGGCTGTTGCCATGTTATAGACAAGATAATGTGGCAAATTGGCTGCATAACATGACAACTAATTTGCACATCAATTGTGTCGGACGCCATATATATGCTTTCCATGTGGCAAGTATTTGTCTGAACACAACATGTCTGTTGCCATGTTATAGTCAGGATAATGTGGCAAATTCATTGTACGGCAGACCCAGTTTCGTGTTTTGCCATTATGACTTGTGATATCTGAACATATTTGTCCGTACTAAATGGCAACTCATTTTTTATATGAGGTCAGTGTGTGCGTTGCAATTTCAGGTTGTTCATTAGATGTTTTTCATCGCTTTTTTGAATTCTGTGTTGCATTATAACATGGCAATTTCAACCTAGCACATTTTGCCATTGAACACATGGCAAGTCATTTTTTGTATGAGGACAGGATGTGAGCTGCCACATTTTAGGTTTGTGCAGTGGAGGATTTTGTGACTTTCTTTCGTAATATCTTGTGCTAACATGGCAACTTCAACATTTTGTTTTTAAGTGCATTTACAATCTGTACATTTTTTTTCAAATGTAACCAATGTGCTGAATTGCCACATTTATGTTTTTGACAATCATCGGGGGGTGCGTGCATGTTCATGTGATATTTGCATTCACTAATTGACATTTTTCACTCGAGCCCATGCGGCAAGTACATTCTGTTAGGTGGCAACTTCTTACTTCCTGCATTTTCATTTCCACCGTGACAATTTGGTCTGTTCTTACCTCAGCAGAATGGCTCGCGGCGATCATCAAAACGATGATGATGATTTCATGGATCCACCACAGCAGAATCAGGCAACTGGACGGAGAAAAGAGGGCGACGAGGTAACTGTCCACACACCCTCCTCCTGCATATGTTATTGGTTGCCACCTCGAGCTTGCAGTTGTCTGTCATAAACTAAAATTTCATGACAGTGAAAACATGGCAACAACTGATCATTTGTCTGTTTTTGCAGAAGAATAAATGTACTCGCAACAGGGCCTCGCAGGAACGACTGACTTCATTGACTGACAGATTTACCGACGATCAGAAGGGAGCTGCTGCTGAGATGGGTATGCAGGCTCTGATGAACGTCTGGTGCATGAATCTAGTCAACCCTGTATGCGACTGGCTTGGTGAGATTTACGACCCCGCCTCCAGGGAATTTGTGATTCCGGGACATGGAAGACTGTCGTTCAACGAGGAATCTGTGTTCTGCACTTTGGGTGTGCCCTGTGGACAAATCAAAGTCCCGTATGAAGTTAATAACAAGATCGAGGAAGCGTTGTTCCCCCGTTTGTTTCCTGGGTTGGAATCCATGCCGAACACGTCTGTACTGGCAGATTCGCTGCAGGCCATGACAACCCATGGCGAGGTTTTTAAGATGAAACTACTCATGTACCTCATCTCAGTTGTTTTCGCGCCGACCACTTCTCTTCGCCCAAGCAACAAATGCTTCCCCATCCTGGTGAATGATCTATCTTTACTACATTATTTTCCTTCAATCTTTTGGCTCCGATGTCATGCGCAAGCTAGTCACTGGCAGTGTTTTTTGATGTTTTTCCCATTTGATTTCTGACGTGGCAACTCGTTGTCCTGAAATTTGTGCGGTGCAGGCAAAACTGAAAGATGTGAAGAACATGAATTGGTGTAAGTTCATTGCCGACTTCCTACATGATGCATTCTCAAGCAAGATGTACCAGAAGGGTTGTCGACTGCATTTAATGGTATTTTTTTACCAGTCCTTTCTGTGAACACTCTTTTAACACCTTTTATTCATGCATGGCAACCTGATCATGACAATATGGCAACTGCCATCATGACAATATGGCAACTGCCATATGATAATATGGCAACTGCCATCATACTATGATGGCAACTAGCACATACAGATGGCAACTTCTTCTTTTCTCTTTTCATGCACTTCAACTTGATGATCGTAGGAACATACATTATCCTGTTTTTTGCAAAATACCATGATGGCAACTGATATTTCTTTCTTTTTAAAATTGTTGTACATCAGCTCATGTACGTCGACTGTCTTGATCTGTCCACCATGGATTTCACTGGGACAGGAGGCCCGCCGCCTACGCACAAGTTTGCTGTTTCTGCATGGACTTACGATGCTGTCAAGGCTGTGCTTACTACAGACAGGGTAACTGATACCAAATATGGAAAACTGCAGGTTAGTTCTGGTTTCTTTCTCTACACGGCATTCCTACAAATCTTTGCGACATAACATATGAAAAAATCGTCATGTGGCAACCGTCTATGGTAACAAGAGATGACTACCTTTGTGTAGCCATGGCTGTATGTGCATGGTATCCATGTCTCACTCCACATGGCAACTCTGTCATTCGTGCTGAAACTTATATTCTCGTCTTCTTTTTTTATTGTATTTGCAACACATGAACTGCTAGTCAGTGTTCATCATTCTCTCTCTTACATCCTAGCTATTTTTTGGGGTTTTTTCCAGCTGATGGCCAAGCATGCTATAGACTACAGCGTGTTTGGGGGGCCTCAAAACTTTGGAAAGTGTATGGACGTGCACTCAGCTCCGTCTTGCCCTACCGAGGTAATCAAAGATATATATCTATGGTTGCCTTGGATTATTTTTGATCCCGTGCAAGTGACTGTAATATGGTTGGTTATTGCTGCTTCTTGTTTCGTGCACATGCGAGGGCACCTGTTGAGCATCTAATTGGGCAGTTTGCATCCGGAATGACCGTCTTGCTCGGGAAGTTGGTTAAGGGTTGGACGTCCCTTAATGGCTCTGACAGCGACGCGGTTGCGAGGCAGTTCACTACATTTGTCCCAGAACGGACACATCGGCCAACGGGTTGCCGTGGCCGGTATGACTACAACAGTTCCCAAGAGCTTGCTGACACACAAGATGAACTAGATGGAGACGCTGGTCTCGACAAGGATGACGACGATGACATGGAGAACGTGCAACACGACACCAATGATGATGAACATGTTGAAGTTCGTGCAGGTGGTAAGAAGGGCAAGGATGCACCAGATGTCTCCCCATCGAAGAAAGTCAAAGAACATACGGCTGCGAGAGGCGAGGGGGTGTTGCCCTCAAAGAGGGGGAGGGCTCCAGAGGATGTTGGGCAGGGTTCTCCTAGAAAGAGGTCTAGGACCGATCCCGTAGCTGCTAGGAGGAGGTTCGACTTTTATTTTAGTATTTTGTTTTGTCTATATTTTTGGAACAAACTGGCCCCTTTTTGCATTTGTTTTTGCTAAGCGCGACAATGAGTTTGCTGTCTGACAATTGCCACCTTTTTTTTGCCTCCATCTTATATGTGCAGTGAGGCGACAGCTGGTAGACGAGCAGTTACGAAGAAACAGGCATCAACGCCAACCCGTGTTTCTGCTTGGTTGAACAAAGGTGTCCCCATTGCTGGTGACACCCCTTCCACTAGGTCATCTCCTCGTACGACGACGTCCAACACCGGGGATCCTGTCGTGTTGCCAGACCTGAGAAAGCCAGTTAAGAAGTAGGTTTTCCATGTGCTTTCATTGCCATAGTGCTATATTTTTGATTTTTCAATGCATCTGTTCAGCTTGCCACATGGGCTTCTGTCATCATTCCCACATGGCAACCGTTGTTTTCCAAATGATTTCATTCCTTTTTTAACTGCATGGCAACACCTGCTTGTTTTTGCATGGCAACTGCTATCTAGGCCAAATGGCATCTCTTTTTGTACCTGTATGGCAACTGCTATCTTTGCATTAGCTTGTGTGCTCACCACATACCTAGTTTTGAAAATGTATTCCTGGCAGATCAAACATTTTTATCATCCTCCATGTTGGTTAGCATGGCAACTTTTGCTGGATTTGCATGGCAACTGCTAACTATACCACATGGCAACTCATATTCCCCTTACATGGTAACTACCAGTTTTTCCAGCTACTTTTCATTTTTTTTAGATTTCTAACATGGCAAATATTTTTTGTTCATTTCTTAATACCTTTTTCATGTGCTTTCTTTTTTGCAGGGTGAAGAAGACTACTACACGCGGGGCCAAGCATATCATTAGGGACCCACTCGAACGCCTTCATTCAAAGTTGTCAACAGGGGGCAACTCAGATGTTCATGAGGCGCCAGTCAACAAAACTGTTATTGCACCGTCAACTATTTCCACTAACTCTAACGCAAGTGGCCGACCATCTCCACCGGTTGCAGATGTGCAGACTAGAACAACAGGCATCCGTACATCAGGGAATGACGAGTCGGTATCTACCAGGACCGCTGAAATATTGCCCACTCTTCTGG
The DNA here is from genome assembly GCF_002162155.2 of Triticum dicoccoides. Taxonomy (NCBI): domain Eukaryota; kingdom Viridiplantae; phylum Streptophyta; class Magnoliopsida; order Poales; family Poaceae; genus Triticum; species Triticum dicoccoides. Next base: position 286,384,783 of record NC_041389.1, read on the forward strand.
CAATGAAGGATGTTGCTGTGAGCCATGCCACCCCATCAGCAAGCGTTGAAGTGGACGCTCCCGAGACCAACCTAAGCAAGGAAGATTCCCGCTCATCTGACACTGATTCCAAGCACGTGCGTGGTGGCACTCCTGTGTCCACGACAGAAGTGGCTGATGCGGCAACTCATAATGATATGCCATCTACAGGTGAGAGTCTTGGCACAACAGCTCCAGCTCCTGTCGGTGCAGATACTGCTAAGGCGACTGTTTCGCGTGCTGGTCTTCCACCTAGGCGTCGTAGCACCCGCAAGCAATCAACAGACATACCCAACACACCAGCTGTATCTAGGAGTAGCAGAGACGAGTCTGGTTATGTTCCTGCGTCCACACTGTTCCCGCCACCTGCCAAAAGCAATGTGATGGAGAAACCGGAAGACCAGAGCACAACTGATGCAGGTGTCAAGCCGGGCACGAGTGACCCAGGTGAACGTCTGGAGCAGACTGTGCCTTTACCCGCAGTGGAAATCCCCAGCTTAAAACTGCGCACTTCCAGGCTCCCAGTCAATGTTGGTGTCCCCTACAGCCCAAACAAGAAGATTGTCAAGAAAGCTGCGGCCGATACCGCTGACAACACGCCCCGCCCTACAAACAAGCCCGATGATTCTGTAGCGGCCGATTCAGATATGTTTGTTAATCTTTCACCCTTGGATTCTGCCCCGCAAGTTGTTCGCGGTCCGGCCAGTAGGCATGAGAGGCACCCAATGGCCTTCACCCCACCGAGCTTCAGCCTTGGCATCATTCAAGATCAACCAGTGGTGCCAGATCCTATGCCAGTTGCCTTTGCTTTCCCGGGAGGCATTCCCGCAATGATGGCGCAGCCAATGGTCGAGGGCAGGAAGGCTGTCAAGTTCGCAGAGCTGATCTTCCAAGGTACATTACTTATGTGCTTATCATTTTCTTGTATACATCTGTGTAGTCTGACTCCCCAAGCATTTTTTGGGGGTTCTCACTTGTGATGGAAACTATTATGTGATGACATGGCAACTGGATTTGCTGCACCATGTCACCTACATTTTTTTGTTGCCATGCTGCATTTTCCATTCGGCAACCACATGTCAACTGAAGTTGATACATCATGGCAACTATAGTTGTTGTCACATGGCAACTACAGTGCACTACATATGGCAACTGGATTTGCTGCACCATGTCACCTGTAATTTTGTTTCCATGCTGCATTTTTCATTCGGCAACCACATGGCAACTGGAGTTGACACAACATGGCAACTGGAGTTGCTGTCACATGGCAACTACAGTGCACTACACATGGCAACTAGATTTCCCTCCACATGGCAACAACCTACTTTGTGTACCTACATTTCATATCATGCACCCTATCTTTTCACACTCCATTTGTTTTGTTTTCCAGGTATCCTAACCCACTTTTTGATCCTTGCAGGCACCCCTGAGGAGATTTCTCCATCACTTGATGAAGCTTACCGCAGGATTGAGGAGGCAGCATTGCAGAGGAGGTCCTCACGAGTCCAGGGGAAATTAAGTTCCAATGTGCCTACAGATATGGTATCTGAGGATACCATTAGGAGTGCCACCCCTGGTTCTATGAGGCAGCAGAGGGTAGTTCGCCCACCTCCTGCGGAAGACTACGAGCCCGAAGTCAGGGCCACAAAGGAGCAGACCCAGTTGTACAATATTGTCAAGCGATTTGGAAATGCGAGGGCCAGCAGCAAGAACATGAAGGATCTGAAAGCGTAATGACCACATGACATAATCTCTCATTTTGCTTTGCTCTTTCTACCATTCATATTTTTTTCTACTTTCTAGATATGATCCGCTTATGTATTAGTTCTTCCTTTTTTACTTAGTAGACATGATTCTTTCATGTTATATCATTTTCATACAGCTCATGTTTCGACAGAACCAAGGTCATTCAATGCGAAGCGACGTACGTCGACCTGGGTGATCTTGCCGAGTCCGTGAGGCCACTTGGTAAAATGTCGATGAATGTAGTTGCATGTGGGATTGACTACATCAACAAGCATATGGACATGTCTCCCGACAAAACAATCATGCATTACAGTGTGACATGCAAAATATGCACTAGTGCAGAACCGGGCATTAGCACCGGTTCGTAAGGCCTTATAGTGCCGGTTACATAACCGGCACTAATTTGTGGTCACTAAAGGCCCCCCCCCCTTTAGTACCGGTTCAGCACGAACCGGTGCTAAAGGGCAACCACGTGGCACGAGCCAGCTCCGGGGGCCTGGAGCCCTTTAGTACCGGTTGGTAAGACCAACCGGTACTATAAGGTTTGGGGGGTTTTAGTTTTATGATTTCTTTTTCATTTAATTTTGTGTTTCCATTTTAATTCTTTTTCGTTTGCTGGTATTTTACGATACTACACATTGTACACGTTATGCATCATACATCATGCATGCTTTGTTTATCAACGCTGCTGCTATGTTCATTGCACCCGCAGATATAACATGCTCATGCATGCTTTGCATCATTACATCATCATATATATAATAACAAGTCCTGCTAATCATGCATCATCATACAACTTCTACTCGTTATTAATAATAAGTCATACGATCATCATCCTCATATATAGTCATCGAACCCAACCCTACATAATTGTTCTTAGCACATGATCATCAATATCAGGTAGGACCTAAACACCCTTAAGGTAAAATAGCATAAAACAATATAGACCCTGACTCTCCATTATGAAGAATGGCGATCATCCTGTCTCCAATTCTTGCCTTTCGCTGCTTATTGCTTCCAAGAAGCTCCTTACGACTGTCCATACATTTTTTCCATTCTTTGATTGTTATGTCTCCACTTCTTTTAGAAACCCGGTATGGATAGTTGAGATTCGTAGGACGACCTGGTTGTATGTTCAAAACATGAAGGCTACCACGCGTATACATCAAATGAGGCACACAATCATTCGGAATTATCTGTTGAAAAACATAATAATAACTTTGTAGTTAGCAATGATGTACTAGTTTTAGAAGTGTGCAAAAAGATGCACGGATGTTGTAATACTAAAAAATAATCTTACCAGGGTATCTCCATGGTAGTTACCGTAGTTCAACACGTGCACTAGTGGCACGTATTGACCATAATGTTAAGGAGTTTGATTGTAGATATTGTAATTCTCAAGATCAGTACAAAATCCGACCAGATGATTTTTCTCCTGATAAGTTAATTCGGAGCCTTCAGTGTAGTACGTTATGTCTACCACCTTCCGCACATTCTTTGAAGAATGAAAATAAGCTGTCAATGGAGATAAGTTGTCAACATTATATTTTGAAATAAACAATATAAATTACTTAATAATTATGTTTAGCTCACATGAGGGAAGAACTGGAGGTGTATCCACAAAGACCCAAATTGAAGGTGTCTCTTGCTCGATTGTAGAATCACCAAGATCCATGGTGACAAGCATACCCTCATCAAGACCATACATCTTGCAAAATGCATCCCAATTTTTGCAACCAAAATGGGTTACACTCTGAGCATTGTACAACTTTACTTGAAAATCCACACCATGTTCGGTACTTAGGATAATTTTTTTGGTTTCGAAATTTTCATGGTCTTCAAACTCATCCTCTCCAAGACATAGCGTCTTGCAAAGCATGGGATAAGCTAGTCGAATTGGAAAAGATGAAAAATACACGTTAAAATAGTTGAAGTCGTGCTTAATTACGAAAAAAACTATTGTCGTCGTTGCGTACCGTATGAACATCGCAGGTCTCCTCGATCTTAATGCTGAAGCGCCGATCTTCGTCCAGCTCAATGAACCTATCGCAGATACCTCGGTCGTCGTGGCACCAGTCGCACTCCCCCGGGCGGTTTTCGTCGTCCGATGAGTACGACATTTCCGGCCTACGTTCATAATTTAGTTTTATTAATTAAGTCAACTATCTAGTTCAACTACTAAGCACTTACTATAAATAAATAAGTAGTACTTACTAAAAACAAACTACTTCTATATATAGTAAAATAAATTAGTTTATTAAATCAACTAGCTAGTTCAACTATATATAAACTACTTCTTCTTTTTTTCCTTTTTCTAAATACTATGAACAAAAAAATCATTAAAATTCTATGAACAAAATTAATTACACAATCTAAATATCACCAAAAAAATCTATTAACAATAATATCACCAAACATGCATATTCAATAATAATATCACCAAAAAAATCTATTAACAGAAAAAAAATCTATTAACAGAAAAAAAATCTATTAACAGAA
>NC_041389.1:286389857-286390641 GCF_002162155.2 Triticum dicoccoides
CGAAAGTGCCGACGATAACTGATTTCTCGTACGTGGCATATATATAGGCGGAGCCTTTATACCGGTTGGTGGCTCCAACCGGTACTAAAGGCCAATTTTGGCCAGCCCAAGCGGCGGGAAACGAGGGCCTTTAGTACCGGTTGGTGGCTCCAACCGGTACTAAAGGGCACACATTAGTACCGGTTGGAGCCACCAACCGGTACTAAAGGCCGTGCGCTGCCACCCGCGGTGCCTATGTTTAGTCCCACCTCGCCGAGCGAAGGTCAGCCGCACTGGTTTATAAACCCAGCCGCGACTGCCCTTTCGAACTCCTCTATAGAGCAGGCTTCTGGGCCTAACTAGGGCGCGCTGCCCGGTGAGCCTCCTGGCCCTTCTGGGCCTGCATTTACACACCCTAGGACTGGTAGGCTCACCGGGCAGCGCCCCAACATTTTTATTAAATTTTTTCTTTTCTGCATTATTTATTTTCTTCTATTTATTTTTGAGTAATTTTTTATATAGTTATTAATTTTCTACTTTATTTTTTTCTTCTATTTATTTCCGAGTAGTTTTTTGCCGTATTTAGTTTCTTTGTGAATATTTTTGCTTTATATAATTTTTTTTCTTTTCTGCATTATTTATTTTCTTCTATTTATTTTTGAGTAATTTTTTATATAGTTATTTATTTTCTGCTTTATTTTTTTCTTCTATTTATTTCTGAGTAGTTTTTTGCCGTATTTAGTTTCTTTGTGAATATTTTTCCTTTATATAATTTTTTTTTCTTTTCTGTATTATTTATTTTCTT
>NC_041389.1:286391049-286394772 GCF_002162155.2 Triticum dicoccoides
TATTTTCTTGTATTTATTTTTGAGTAATTTTTTTATATAGTTATTTATTTTTTGCTTTATTTTTTTCTTCTATTTATTTCTGAGTAGTTTTTTGCCGTATTTAGTTTCTTTGTGAATATTTTTGCTTTATATAATTTTTTTTTCTTTTCTGCATTATTTATTTTCTTCTATTTATTTTTGAGTAATTTTTTTATATAGTTGATGGCGTCGCTTTGAATGATGCATACCGAATGCACAAAAATTTCGTCAGAAACCTGAATACTTCGAAAGAGATTGTCCAGTTTGTAAACGAAGTGCATCCAGTTTTTGCCGTAACCCTCTCTACTTTTTTGAACAATCTATGTGGGTGAAATGATGATACCATGCCAAGTTTCAATTTTTTAGAGTTCATTTGTAGTGCTTTTCAATTTCTAGGTCATTTAGTTCTCAAAACAAATCATTGAATGCATGAAAAGTAGCAAATGAAGGCAGAAATGGTTGAAAGTTGATGGCGTCGCTTTGAATGGTGCATACTGAATGCACAAAAAGTCTGGAGTTGTAATAAGTTTAAAAAAATGAAATGCCTTTGTAACAGTTGAGTTTAATTTCGTCAGAAACCTGAATACTTCGAAAGAGATTGTCCAGTTTGTAAACGAAGTGCATCCAGTTTTTGCCGTAACCCTCTCTACTTTTTTGAACAATCTATGTGGGTGAAATGATGATACCATGCCAAGTTTCAACTTTTTCAAAGTTCATTTGTAGTGCTTTTCAATTTCCACGTCATTTAGTTCTCAAAACAAATCATTGAATGCATGAAAAGTAGAAAATGAAGGCAGAAATGGTTGAAAGTTGATGGCGTCGCTTTGAATGGTGCATACTGAATGCACAAAAAGTCTGGAGTTGTAATAAGTTTAAAAAAATGAAATGCCTTTGTAACAGTTGAGTTTAATTTCGTCAGAAACCTGAATACTTCGTAAGAGATTGTCCAGTTTGTAAACGAAGTGCATCCAGTTTTTGCTGTAACCCTCTCTACTTTTTTGAACAATCTATGTGGATGAAATGATGATACCATGCCAAGTTTCAACTTTTTCAGAGTTCATTTGTAGTGCTTTTCAATTTCCAGGTCATTTAGTTCTCAAAACAAATCATTGAATGCATGAAAAGTAGCAAATGAAGGCAGAAATGGTTGAAAGTTGATGGCGTCGCTTTGAATGGTGCATACTGAATGCACAAAAAGTCTGGAGTTGTAATAAGTTTAAAAAAATGAAATGCCTTTGTAACAGTTGAGTTTAATTTCGTCAGAAACCTGAATACTTCGGAAGAGATTGTCCAGTTTGTAAACGAAGTGCATCCAGTTTTTGCCGTAACCCTCTCTACTTTATTGAACAATCTATGTGGGTGAAATGATGATACCATGCCAAGTTTCAACTTTTTCAGAGTTCATTCGTAGTGCTTTTCAATTTCCAGGTCATTTAGTTCTCAAAACAAATCATTGAATGCATGAAAAATAGCAAATGAAGGCAGAAATGGTTGAAAGTTGATGGCGTCGCTTTGAATGGTGCATACTGAATGCACAAAAAGTCTGGAGTTGTAATAAGTTTAAAAAAATGAAATGCCTTTGTAACAGTTGAGTTTAATTTCGTCAGAAACCTGAATACTTCGAAAGAGATTGTCCAGTTTGTAAACGAAGTGCATCCAGTTTTTGCCATAACCCTCTCTACTTTTTTGAACAATCTATGTGGGTGAAATGATGATACCATGCCAAGTTTCAACTTTTTCAGAGTTCATTTGTGGTGCTTTTCAATTTCCAGGTCATTTAGTTCTCAAAACAAATCATTGAATGCATGAAAAGTAGCAAATGAAGGCAGAAATGGTTGAAAGTTGATGGCGTAGCTTTGAATGGTGCATACTGAATGCACAAAAAGTCTGGAGTTGTAATAAGTTTAAAAAAATGAAATGCCTTTGTAACAGTTGAGTTTAATTTCGTCAGAAACCTGAATACTTCGAAAGAGATTGTCCAGTTTGTAAACGAAGTGCATCCAGTTTTTGCCGTAACCCTCTCTACTTTTTTGAACAATCTATGTGGGTGAAATGATGATACCATGCCAAGTTTCAACTTTTTTAGAGTTCATTTGTAGTGCTTTTCAATTTCCAGGTCATTTAGTTCTCAAAACAAATCATTTCTGCCTCATCAATGATCTTTGTGTGTACAATCTGAATTGTCAATATGAGTCATCAACGATTTATAAACCGATGAAGACTCATATTGCGGCCACAAATTCTACACATAGAGTTCAATGAAGACCAAGTGCTTGTGATAGTTTGAGAAATAACATATTTAAGGTGGTAAAAGGCTTGTTAGGGGAGCGATGTGGGACTAAAAACAGCTTGACATAACCTCATTAGTACCGGTTCGTGGTATGAACCGGCACTAAATGGTGATGGTGGGGCCATAGCCTAACCGCAGGCTGACACATCACCTTTAGTACCGGTTCGTGGAATGAACCGGTACTAAAGGTTCGCCATGAACCTGTTGGAAATATGCCCTAGAGGCAATAATAAAAGTATTATTATTATATTTCCTTGTTCATGATAATTGTCTTTTATTCATGCTATAACTGTATTATCCGGAAATCGTAATACACGTGTGAATACATAGACCACAATATGTCCCTAGTGAGCCTCTAGTTGACTAGCTCGTTGTGATCAACGGATAGTCATGGTTTCCTGACTATGGACATTAGATGTCGTTGATAACGGGATCACATCATTAGGAGAATGATGTGATGGACAAGACCCAATCCTAAGCATAGCACAAAGATCGTGTAGTTCGTTTGCTAGAGCTTTGCCAATGTCAAGTATCTGTTCCTTTGACCATGAGATCGTGTAACTCCTGGATACCGTAGGAGTGCTTTGGGTGTATCAAACGTCACAACGTAACTGGGTGACTATAAAGGTGCACTACAGGTATCTCCGAAAGTACCTATTGTTTTATGCGGATCGAGACTGGGATTTGTCACTCCGTGTAAACGGAGAGGTATCTCTGGGCCCACTCGGTAGGACATCATCATATGCGCAATGTGACCAAGGAGTTGATCACGGGATGATGTGTTACGGAACGAGTAAAGTGACTTGCCGGTAACGAGATTGAACAAGGTATTGGATACCGACGATCGAATCTCGGGCAAGTAACATACCGATAGACAAAGGGAATTGAATACGGGATCGATTGAGTCCTTGACATCGTGGTTCATCCGATGAGATCATCGTGGAACATGTGGGAGCCAACATGGGTATCCAGATCCTGCTGTTGGTTATTGACTGGAGAACGTCTCGGTCATGTCTGCATGTCTCCCGAACCCGTAGGGTCTACACACTTAAGGTTCGATGACGCTAGGGTTATAAAGGAAGCTTGTATGTGGTTACCGAATGTTGTTCGGAGTCCCGGATGAGATCCCGGATGTCACCAGGAGTTCCGGAATGGTCCGGAGGTAAAGATTTATATATAGGAAGTCCTGTTTCGGCCATCGGGACAAGTTTCGGGGTCATCGGTATTGTACCGGGACCACCGGAAGGGTCCCGGGGGCCCACCGGGTGGGGCCACCTGCCCCGGGGGGCCACATGGGCTGTAGGGGGTGCGCCTTGGCCTACATGGGCCAAGGGCACCAGCCCCAAGAGGCCCATGCGCCTGGGGAAACCCTAAAGGAAGAGTCCCAGCAGGGGAAGGCACCTCCTAGGTGCCTT
>NC_041389.1:286395022-286433034 GCF_002162155.2 Triticum dicoccoides
CCCCTTGGAGATTGGATCTCCTAGGGGCTGGCGCACCCCCCCCCCTTGGGATCCCTATATATAGTGGGGTAGGAGGGCCTCCCAAACACACCTTATGCCCTTGGTGCAGCCCCTCCCTCTCTCCCAAGTTCTTCTCCTCTCCCGTGGTGCTTGGCGAAGCCCTGCTGGATTGCCACGCTCCTCCACCACCACCACGCCGTTGTGCTGCTGCTGGATGGAGTCTTCCTCAACCTCTCCTTCTCTCCTTGCTGGATCAAGGCGTGGGAGACGTCACCGGGCTGTACGTGTGTTGAACGCGGAGGTGCCGTCCGTTCGGCACTTGATCATCGGTGATTTGAATCACGACGAGTACGACTCCATCAACCCCGTTCACTTGAACGCTTCCGCTTAGTGATCTACAAGGGTATGTAGATGCACTCTCCTTTCTACTCGTTGCTGGTCTCTCCATAGATAGATCTTGGTGTTACGTAGGAAAATTTTTGAATTTCTGCTACGTTCCCCAACAGTGGCATCATGAGCTAGGTCTATTGCGTAGATTCTTTGCACGAGTAGAACACAAAGTAGTTGTGGGCGTTGATGTTGTTCAATATGCTTACTGTTACTAGTCCAATCTTGTTTCGACGGTATTGTGGGATGAAGCGGCCCGGACCGACCTTACACGTACTCTTACGTGAGACAGGTTCCACCGATTGACATGCACTTGGTGCATAAGGTGGCTAGCGGGTGCCAGTCTCTCCCACTTTAGTCGGAACGGATTCGATGAAAAGTGTCCTTATGAAGGGTAAATAGCAATTGGCATATCACGTTGTGGTCTTGCGTAGGTAAGAAACGTTCTTGCTAGAAACCCATAGCAGCCACGTAAAACATGCAACAACAATTAGAGGACGTCTAACTTGTTTTTGCAGGGTATGCTATGTGATGTGATATGGCCAAAAGGATGTGATGAATGATATATGTGATGTATGAGATTGATCATGTTCCTGTAATAGGATTCACGACTTGCATGTCGATGAGTATGACAACCGGCAGGAGCCATAGGAGTTGTCTTTATTTTTTGTATGACCTGCGTGTCATTGAAGAACGCCATGTAACTTACTTTACTTTATTGCTAAACGCGTTAGCCATAGAAGTAGAAGTAGTCGTTGGCGTGACAACTTCATGAAGACACGATGATGGAGATCATGATGATGGAGATCATGGTGTCATGCCGGTGACGATGATGATCATGGAGCCCCGAAGATGGAGATCAAAAGGAGCAAAATGATATTGGCCATATCATGTCACTATTTGATTGCATGTGATGTTTATCATGTTTATGCATCTTGTTTACTTAGGACGACGATAGTAAATAAGATGATCCCTTACAAAATTTCAAGAAGTGTTCTCCCCTAACTGTGCACCGTTGCTACAGTTCGTCGCTTCTAAGCACCACGTGATGATCGGGTGTGATGGATTCTTACGTTCACATACAACAAGTGTAAGACAGTTTTACACAGCGAAAACACTTAGGGTTAACTTGACGAGCCTAGCATGTGCAGACATGGCCTCGGAACACGGAGACCGAAAGGTCGAGCATGAGTCGTATGGTAGATACGATCAACATGAAGATGTTCACCGATGATGACTAGTCCGTCTCACGTGATGATCGGACACGGCCTAGTTGACTCGGATCATGTGATCACTTAGATGACCAGAGGGATGTCTATCTAAGTGGGAGTTCATAAGATGAACTTAATTATCCTGAACATAGTCAAAAGACCTTTTGCAAATTATGTTGTAAGCTCGCGCTTTAGTTCCACTGTTTAGATATGTTCCTAGAGAAAATATAGTTGAAAGTTGATAGTAGCGATTATGCGATCAGTAGAAAGCTTATGTCCTTAATGCACCGCTCAGTGTGCTGAATCCCAACGTCGTTTGTCGATGTTGCGAACATCGGACATACACGTTTTGATAACTACATGATAGTTCAATTAAATGGTTTAAGTAGAGGCACCAAAGACGTTTTTGAAACGTCGCGGAACATATGAGATGTTTCGAGGACTGAAATTGGGATTTTAGGCTCGTGCCCACGTCAAGAGGTATAAGACCTCCGACGATTTTCTTAGCCTGCAAACTAAGGGAGAAAAGCTCAATCGTTGAGCTTGTGCTCAGATTGTCTGAGCACAACAATCACTTGAATCGAGTGGGAGTTGATCCTCCAGATGAGATAGTGATGTTTCCCCAAAGTCATTGCCACCAAGCTGCTAGAGCTTCGTGATTAACTATAACATATCAGGGATAGATATGATGATCCTTGAAATATTCATGATGTTTGACACCGCGAAAGTAGAAATCAAGAAGGAGCATCAATTGTTGATGGTTGGTGAAACCACTAGTTTCAAGAAGGGCAAGGGAACAAAGGGATACTTCATGAAACGGCAATTCAGCTGCTGCTCTAGTGAAGAAACCCAAGGTTGAACCCAAACCCGAGACTAAGTGCTTCTGTAATAAGGGGAACAACCACTGGAGCAGCATTACCCTAGATACTTGGTAGATGAGAAGGCTGGCAAGGTCGATAGAAGTATATTGGATATACATTATGTTAATGTGTACTTTACTAGTACTCCTAGTAGCACGAGGGTATTGGATACCGGTTCGGTTGCTAAGTGTTAGTAACTCAAAATAAAAGCTACGGAATAAATGAAGACTAGCTAAAGGTGAGCTGACGATATATGTTGGAAGTGTTTCCAAGGTTGATATGATCAAGCATCGCACGCTCCCTCTACCACCGAGATTGGTGTTTGCGTTGAGCATAGACATGATTGGATTATGTCTATCGCAATACGGTTATTCATTTAAGGAGAATAATGGTTACTCTATTTTTGAATAATACCTTCAATGGTCTTGCACCTAAAATGAATGGTTCATTGAAATCTCGATCGTAGTGATACACATGTTCATGCCAAAACATAGTAATGATAGTACCACCTATGTGTGGCACTGCCACGTAAGTCATATCGGTATAAAATGCATGAAGAAGCTCCATGTTGATGGATCTTTGGACTCACTCATTTTTGAAAAGTTTGAGACATGCGAACCATGTCTATTGGTATATATGCATGAAGAAACTCCATGCAAATGGACCGTTTGAACTCACTTGATTTTGAATCACTTGAGATATGCAAATCATACCACATAGGCAAGATGACTGAAAAGCCTCGGTTTCAATAAGATGGAACAAGATAGCAACTTGTTGGAAGTAACACATTTTGATGTGTGCAGTCCAATAAATGCTGAGGCATGCAGTGAATATCGTTATGATCTTACTTCACAGATGATTCGAGTAGATGTTGAGAATATTTACTTGATGAAACACTAGTCTGAATTATTGAATGGTCCAAGTAATTTCAGAGTGAAGTAGAAGATCATTGTGACAAGAGGATAAAATGTCTATGATATGATCATAGAGATGAATATCTGAGTTACGAGTTTTGGCACACAATTAAGACATTGTGGAAATTGTTTCGCAATTAATACCGCCTGGAACACCATAGTGTGATGGTGTGTCCGAACATCATAGTTGCACCCTATTGGATATGGTGCGTACCATGATGTCTCTTATCGAATTACCACTATTGTCCATGGGTTAGGCATTAGAGACAACCACATTCACTTTAAATAGGGCACCACGTAATTCCGTTGAGATGACACCGTATGAATTATGGTTTAGAGAAACCTAAGTTGTCGTTTCTTAAAAGTTTGGGGCTGCGACGCTTATATGAAAAAGTTTCAGGTTGATAAGCTCGAACCCAAAGCGGATAAAATGCATCTTCATAGGAAACCCAAAACAGTTGGGTATACCTCCTAATTCAGATCCGAAAGCAATATGGATTGCTTCTAGAATCGGGTCCTTTCTCGAGGAAAAGTTTCTCTCGAAAGAGTTGAGTGGGAGGATGGTGGAGACTTGATGAGGTTATTGAACCGTCTCTTCAACTAGCGTGTGGCAGGGCACATGAAGTTGTTCCTGTGGCACCTACACCAATTGAAGTGGGAGCTTATGATATTGATCATGAAACTTCGGATCAAGTCACTACCAAACCTCGTAGGACGACAAGGACACGTACTACTTCGGAGTGGTAAGGTGATCCTGTCTTGAAGGTCATGTTGCTAGACAACAATGAACCTACGAGCTATGGAGAAGCGATGGTGGGCCCGAATTCCGACAAATGGTTAGAAGCCATGAAATCCGAGATAGTATCCATATATCAGAACAAAGCATGGACTTTGGTGGACTTGCCCGATGATCGGCAAGCCATTGAGATAAATGGATCTTTTAAGAAGAAGACGGACGTGGATGGTAATGTCACCATCCATGAAGCTCGACTTGTGGTGAAGTTTTTTTCACAAGTTCAAGGAGTTGACTACGATGAGATTTTCTCATCCGTAGCGATGCTTAAAGTCCGTCGGAATCACGTTAGCACAAGCTGCATTTATGAAATCTGGCAGATGGATGTCAAAACGAGTTTCCTTACCAGTCGTAAGGAAAGGTTGTATATGATACAATCAGAAAGGTTTTGTCGATCCTAAGGATGCTAAAAGGTATGCTGGCTCCAGCGATCCTTCTAAGGACTGGAGTAAGCATCTCGGAGTTGGAATGTACGCTTTGATAAGATGATCAAAGATTTTGGGTCTATACAAAGTTTATGAGAAACTTGTATTTCCAAAGAAGTGAGTGGGAGCACTATAGAATTTCTGATGAATACATGTTGATCAGAAATGATCTAGAATTTCTGGAAAGCATATAGGGTTATTTTGAAAGTGTTTTTCAATAGAAAACCTGGATTAAGCTACTTGAACATTGAGCATCAAGATCTATAAGGATAGATCAAAATGCTTAATAATACTTTCAAATGAGCACATACCTTGACATGATCTTGAAGGTGTTAAAGATGGACCAGTCAAAGAAGGAGTTCTTGCCTGAGTTGTAAGGTACGAAGTTAAGACTTAAAGCTCGACCACGGCAGAAAAGAGAGAAAGGACGAAGGTCGTCCCCTATGCTTTAGATGTAGGCTCTACAGTATGCTATGCTGTGTACCGCACCTGAAGTGTGCCTTGCCATGAGTTAGTCAAGGGGTACAAGAGTGATCCAAGAATGGATCACAGGACAGCGGTCAAAGTTATCCTTAGTAACTAGTGGACTAAGAAATTTTCTCGATTATGGAGGTGGTAAAAGAGTTCGTCGTAAAGGTTACGACGATGCAAGCTTGACACCTATCCGGATAGCTCTGAGTAGAGAGACCGGATACATATAATGGAGCAATAATTTAGAATAGCCCCAAGTAGAACAGTTGTTTGGAATAGCTCCAAATAGAGCGTGGTAGCTGCATCTAGGAGATGACATAGAGATTTGTAAAGCACACACAGATCTGAAAGGTTCAGACCCGTTGACTAAAACCTCTCTCACAAGCAACATGATCAAACATAAAACTCATTGAGTGTTAATCACATAGTGATGTGAACTAGACTACTGACTCTAGTAAACTCTTGGGTATTAGTCACATGGCGATGTGACCTGTGAGTGTTAATCACATGGCGATGTGAACTAGATTATTGACTCTAGTGCAAGTGGGAGACTGTTGGAAATATGCCCTAGAGGCAATAATAAAAGTATTATTATTATATTTCCTTGTTCATGATAATTGTCTTTTATTCGTGCTATAACTGTATTATCCGGAAATCGTAATACACGTGTGAATACATAGACCACAATATGTCCCTAGTGAGCCTCTAGTTGACTAGCTCGTTGTGATCAACGGATAGTCATGGTTTCCTGACTATGGACATTAGATGTCGTTGATAACGGGATCACATCATTAGGAGAATGATGTGATGGACAAGACCCAATCCTAAGCATAGCACAAAGATCGTGTAGTTCGTTTGCTAGAGCTTTGCCAATGTCAAGTATCTGTTCCTTTGACCATGAGATCGTGTAACTCCTGGATACCGTAGGAGTGCTTTGGGTGTATCAAACGTCACAACGTAACTGGGTGACTATAAAGGTGCACTACAGGTATCTCCGAAAGTACCTATTGTTTTATGCGGATCGAGACTGGGATTTGTCACTCCGTGTAAACGGAGAGGTATCTCTGGGCCCACTCGGTAGGACATCATCATATGCGCAATGTGACCAAGGAGTTGATCACGGGATGATGTGTTACGGAACGAGTAAAGTGACTTGCCGGTAACGAGATTGAACAAGGTATTGGATACCGACGATCGAATCTCGGGCAAGTAACATACCGATAGACAAAGGGAATTGAATACGGGATCGATTGAGTCCTTGACATCGTGGTTCATCCGATGAGATCATCGTGGAACATGTGGGAGCCAACATGGGTATCCAGATCCCGCTGTTGGTTATTGACTGGAGAACGTCTCGGTCATGTCTGCATGTCTCCCGAACCCGTAGGGTCTACACACTTAAGGTTCGATGACGCTAGGGTTATAAAGGAAGCTTGTATGTGGTTACCGAATGTTGTTCGGAGTCCCGGATGAGATCCCGGATGTCACCAGGAGTTCCGGAATGGTCCGGAGGTAAAGCTTTATATATAGGAAGTCCTGTTTCGGCCATCGGGACAAGTTTCGGGGTCATCGGTATTGTACCGGGACCACCGGAAGGGTCCCGGGGGCCCACCGGGTGGGGCCACCTGCCCCGGGGGGCCACATGGGCTGTAGGGGGTGCGCCTTGGCCTACATGGGCCAAGGGCACCAGCCCCAAGAGGCCCATGCGCCTGGGGAAACCCTAAAGGAAGAGTCCCAGCAGGGGAAGGCACCTCCTAGGTGCCTTGGGGGGGGGGAGGACTCCTCCCCTGGCCGCCGCCCCCTTGGAGATTGGATCTCCTAGGGGCTGGCGCACCCCCCCCCTTGGGATCCCTATATATAGTGGGGTAGGAGGGCCTCCCAAACACACCTTATGCCTTTGGTGCAGCCCCTCCCTCTCTCCCAAGTTCTTCTCCTCTCCCGTGGTGCTTGGCGAAGCCCTGCTGGATTGCCACGCTCCTCCACCACCACCACGCCGTTGTGCTGCTGCTGGATGGAGTCTTCCTCAACCTCTCCTTCTCTCCTTGCTGGATCAAGGCGTGGGAGACGTCACCGGGCTGTACGTGTGTTGAACGCGGAGGTGCCGTCCGTTCGGCACTTGATCATCGGTGATTTGAATCACGACGAGTACGACTCCATCAACCCCGTTCACTTGAACGCTTCCGCTTAGCGATCTACAAGGGTATGTAGATGCACTCTCCTTTCTACTCGTTGCTGGTCTCTCCATAGATAGATCTTGGTGTTACGTAGGAAATTTTTTGAATTTCTGCTACGTTCCCCAACAGAACCGGTGCTATTGATCGCCGCCACGAACCGGTGCTATTGTACACATTAGTGCCGGCTGAAATTCAAACCGGCACTATTGGGCTTCACGTTTGACCCTTTTTCTACTAGTGATGGGATGGTGACTTCCACCACAAAATCCTGAGGAAGAATTTTGCTGCGCACGGTGAATTCAAGCTCACAGTGAAGAAATGTGTGAGTACTGCTCCCCTGTTTGCACTTTTTTTCCCATGGTATGTTTTTTTGCCAGTAGCTGCAATCTGTTTATGTGGCAGATGTTTCATGTGGCAACAGCTGCCATGTAAACTGACTTTTTGATCTGCATCCCCATGCAAACTATGTGGCAACTTCAAAGTAAAATACAGGGCAACTTTGTTCATACATGGACGGCAACTTTCTTTTAACTACCCACTATAACTAAACATTCTATGTGATTCTACTTTTATTTGTCCCCTTGCTGTTCTTCATGTGAACTCTACTTCTCATTTCCTTCATTTTACTTGCAGGTCCTGTTTCCCATGTTCCAGGAGCTTGCACCACATGACCAACACGACAAGTGTGGTCACCACTACGCGATCTGCCTTGACCTGAAGAACCAACGCTTTGAGGTGCTTGATTCAATGCGTTCGGTAGCTGATGCAGACCTTACTACGCATGCTGAATTCTTCATCAACAACCTCAAAGAGACATGGAACCATCACTATGAAAACTCAAAGGTCTAGATCAGCCACTTTCCAATTGAGTATGTGGCAACTACGAAGCAAGGGAACACGTAATTTCCTACCTCTTTCTTCATGTGCCCTTTTACACCAATTCCACCCCTCTTTTGTTATATCTGAATTGAAGTTTATCATTGCTATCTCTGTCCTTTTTGCGAGTTCACCTGATTCTTTTTCTTGTGCAGGACGGATTGTGGCTTTCACACGTTGGAATACCTTGCAAAGTGGGAAGGCAGACTGGTTCCTGTCGTCATAGCTGCAACGGTCGTTGAGCTCCGGAAAATTTACACATGGAACTGGTTGACGAATGAAGATTTCAACAAGCGGTCCGGAGCACGTGAGTTCATAGAGGAAGCTGTCAAGAAAGTCATCAAGAAATACAAGTAATCATGTGGCGCTCCATACCCAACGCCTACCTTACATTCTGTTGTCGAGGAATGTAAGGTACTATCTTTTGTTCTTGTCCAAAACTATGTCCGTGTGCTATGTTATGACTGCAATCCCGCGTAGCCTAGTATGTAGTGGTTGTGTGTGAGCGACATTTGAATATTTTCTGTAATATATGTGTGGATGTGAACCTATTTAGGTGTGACAGCAGATATGTTTTATGTTTATCATTATTATTATGGTTTCATCGTTTGTAGCACCAGTTTGATGTTTCGAATGCGTCTATGATGTTTTTAAAACATGGAAAATGTAGTTCATCAGACATGGTTAGTGAAAGTCATCGTCGTTTTTCGTTTGGCTGATTTGCTTCTTCTTTTTCATCGCTAGCTGCACCGGCTAGCATGGTAGTTTGTTCGTGTAGCCGTAACCTTTCCTGCGGTTGATGCACGTTACGCTTTTTCAACTTGTTTCTGATACATTGCACACAACACACTATGTGTGACTAAACCGCGTCGAATTAACATGGAAATATATGTGATGCAGATTCATTACAAATAACATGGCATATTTCAGTACAGCTAACATGCCAGATTCAGTACAAATAACACGGTAGATTCAGCATAAACAACATGGCAGATCCAGTATACTTAACATGGTAGATCCAGTATAATTAACATGGCAGATCCAGTACAATTAACATGGCAGATCAAGTATAAAATATCATGGCATATTTTAGTATAAAATAGCATGGCAGATTAACTACACATAACATGGCAGATTAAGTACACATAACATGGCAACTGCAGTTATCCATTCAATGCATTTTCCTTCAACTTCTGATGCCCCTCAAGAGTCATTCTCCCATTTTAAATAAATTTTAGAACATCTAGATTAAAAAATAAAATGTCACCAAGGACCATGTCACAGTGCCCCAATGTTGATTACGGATTACCCGTCCTTTTCTTTGTTTTCTTGTGTTTTTCTTGAATCTCCAATCCCGATTTGTATCTTATCTCTTTTGGACGCCCCTTTGTGATGGAACGGAGAGGGTTCCTGACCTGGGTTTGTGTGCTTGCTGTTCCAGATCCTATCTCCGAGTTTTTAGCTGATGGCCCCATGGACGAAGGCACACTTGATGTGCGGGGGAACCTGTGTAAGGCTTCCTCAGCTTTCCTCTTCTTGATCTCATCAAGCACTCTTTTCAGGGCCTTCCTGTGTTTTTCTGTGACTCTCGCTATCTCATCACTCTTGCATGCTTCATCAATTAGCTCAGCATAATTCTTTGTCAACACAACGTGCCTCACAGCTTCCATGGTTGACTCCGGTCTCTCGTCATGCACAGCTAGAACTGCGTTTGTTGTCTGCGGCGCCAATGCGTCGTCAGCGTCCCAAGTCCATCGCCGCCTTATGAAATGGCGGGGCATCCGTGTCACCGCGTTCATGTCCATTACTTTTAGTATGTGACAGCACACAATGTCGTCCGTTCAAACTTGCAGCATTGGCAGTAGTATTCGCCTTGGCCTATCGAGGCTTTCACGAAGTAGTTCCTTCGTTTGTCCGGGTCTTCAGGTTCTGAATCTGACATGCCCAAAATAGAACACGCCTTGAATGTATGCTCGTCCACCTGGAAAGCCGTGAACATACTGGCACGCTTTATTTCTTCCTGGAATCTGCAAGTTTTGTGTGTTTTTTGTTAAACTATCGTGCGCTCTTTTTTTGTAGCACCTTATGTTGTCATGAAAATAGAAATACATTTCGTTTAAACATGGCAAATATAGTACATTGAACATGGAAAATATAGTACATAAGACATGGCAACTATAGTACATTAGACATGGCAACTGTAGTACATTAGACATGGCAACTGCAGTACATTAAACATGGCAACTGCATAACATTTTCAACTGGCCATTGTCATTTCCATACCAACATTCCCAATGGAAGCACAGTGTATAAACACATGGCAACTGCATTTTATTAAACATGGCAACTACAGTTGAGTAAACATGGCAATTGCATTTCAGCAAACATGGCAGTTGCATTTCAGTAAACATGGCAATTGCATTTCAGTAAATATGGCAACAACATAACATTTTCAATTGACATTGGCATTTGCATACCAACATGCCCAATGGAAGTATAGTGCATTAAACATGGCAACTGCATTTCGTTGAACATGGCAACTGCATCTGAGTAAGCATGGCAAACAGTATTTTCATTAGACATGGCAACTGCAGCTGAGTAAGCATGGCCAACAGTATTTCATTAAACATGACAACCACATATCATGGCAACTGCATTGCATTCTATATGGCACCTACTACCTTCGTGCTTTGTGCAAATAAGACTGTAACGCAACTGACTTACTTGTTAAAGATCTTGTTGGTGTATATCTTGCTCATTTGCCTCTCCATCGGTAAATACATTAGCAATTTTGCTGCTTTAGCACGGTGTTCGCTTCTTGTTGTAGCTCAGATCCCAGTATTTTTGGTTGCAAAGCTGTGTACTGCTTGGCAAACTATAGCAATGAGTTGCCAGGGCTCACGTACCGCTTCAAAATAGCATTGAACCCCTCGCTGCGCTGCATAGTCTGCAGAAACGGGAAGAAGCACTGCATGAAGTAGGCCGGCACCCAGTACATTCGCTTCTCCCATAGGCTAGCAAGAGTCTCGGTGTCTTGGACTTGATATGTTTCAATCATGGCCATCCAGCTCCTTTCAAACTCCTCCACCGTCAAGCTGTGGTCCACGCACAGCTCAAATGCCTTGTGCAGCTCTGGACGATCAGCAAAGAACGGTCCTAGCATCTCCCAGCCTTCTTTATAATGTGCCACCTGCAGTGCCTATGCACTGCCAACGGAAAGACCTCCTTTGTGCCTGCACGCATGCTAAAATCCTGGTCTGTTAGTATGTTCGTCAAAGCAAGTTCATCCATGCACTCCAAAAAAGTCTTGAACAGCCAAACGTACCCATCCGTGTCTTCGTTCCGAACGAGCCCGCATCTAAACTGCAACGACTGATTGTGGTTATTTATTCCTATGAATGGAGCGCATGGCATCTTGTACATATTAGTGAGATACGTCGCGTCGAATGAAATGCAATCTCGGAAATGTTTGTAGGCTCTTCTTGCAGCACCATCCACCCAATACATGTTCCTGACACGGTCCTCATCGTCCAACCTTATCCTGTAGAAGAAATCAGGATCTTCCTTCGCTTTCTCATCGAAGTAGGCCATTATGGCCTCTATGTCAGCCAACTTGCTCTCTTTACGGTACTTTGCCTTTAGGTTTGTGACGTCAGCTGGTATGTAGGGCATGCTACTCAGAGTCCCATTTTTGTTGTGGATGAGTGATAGTATCTGGACCATTCTTGATGGACCGACGTTACAATCATGTAACAGCTTTATGAATTTCCTTTTGGGGGGGCGGGGTGAATCCTTCGTGGGCGGTCAGAAATTTTACCAGGTCGAACTTCTTTATGAGTTTGTGGTTGTGCTCATCAAAATATTCAGTGACCACCTACTGTGCTCCATCTACATTTAGCTTACACCGGCATGGCATTCCGTCTTGAGAATGATACCTCTCTTTTGTTCCGGAACGACAGGCGCAACACCTTTCCGCTTCTTGTTCCTTCGTGCCTTGTGGCACCTCTGTAGGACCTTGAAGTATGTCTAGAGGGGGGTGATTAGACTACTTGACCAATTAAAAACTTAACCTTTTCCCAATTTTAGAGTTTGGTAGATTTTAGCTATCTTAGGACAAGTCAAGCAATCATCACACAATTCAAGCAAGCATGCAAAGAGTATATAGGCAGCGGAAATTAAAGCATGCAACTTGCAAGAAAGTAAAGGGAAGGGTTTGGAGGATTCAAACGCAATTGGATACATGGATGTTTTTGGCGTGGTTCCGATAGGTGGTGCTATCGTACATCCACGTTGATGGAGACTTCAACCCACGAAGGGTAACGGTTGCGCGAGTCCACGGAGGGCTCCACCCACGAAGGGTCCACGAAGAAGCAACCTTGTCTATCCCACCATGGTCGTCGCCCACGAAGGACTTGCCTCACTAGAGGTAGATCTTCATGAAGTAGGCGATCTCCTTGCCCTTACAAACTCCTTGGTTCAACTCCACAATCTTGTCGGAGGCTCCCAAGTGACACCTAGCCAATCTAGGAGACACCACTCTCCAAGAAGTAACAAATGGTGCGTTGATGATGAACTCCTTGCTCTTGTGCTTCAAATGATAGTCTCCCCAACACTCAACTCTCTCTCAAAGGATTTGGATCTGGTGGAAAGAAGGTTTGAGTGGAAAGCAACTTGGGGAAGGCTAGAGATCAAGATTCATATGGTAGGAATGGAATATCTTGGCCTCAACACATGAGTAGGTGGTTCTCTCTCAGAAATGGTAAGTTGGAAGTGTAGGTTTAGTCTGATGGCTCTCTCCACGAATTAAGAGGAGATGGAGGGGTATATATAGCCTCCACACAAAATCTATCCGTTACACATAGTTTACCAAACTCGGTGGGACTGATTCAATAGACTCGGTCGGACCGATTTAGTAAACCTAGTGACCGTTAGTGATTTTCAGTGGGACTGACACGCAACTCGGTGAGACCGATTCGGTTAGGGTTAGGGCATAACGTAATCTCGGTAAGACCGATTACACAAACTCGGTGAGACCGATTTTGGTAATAAGCTTTCCAGAGAGTTGGTCAGGTAAACTCGGTGGGACTGATTTGCTCTTTTCGGTGAGACCGAAATGTTACAAAAGGGAAACAGAGAGTTTACATTGCAATCTCGGTGGGACCGATCGCTCACTTCGGTTAGACCGAAACATTACGAAGGGAAACAGAGAGATTACAATCCCATCTCGGTGAGACCGAGATCCCTATCGGTAAGACCAATTTGCTTAGGGTTTGTGGCAGTGGCTATGACTTTCAAACTCGGTGGCGCCGGATAGAAAGAATCGGTGTGACCGATTTTGGCTTTGGGTTTAGGTCATTTGTGGATTTGAGAAAGTAGCTGAGGGTTTTGGAGCATATCACTAAGCACATGAAGCAAGAGGCTCATTAAGCAACACCTCATCCCTCCTTGATAGTATTGGCTTTTTCTATAGACTCAATGTGATCTTGGATCACTAAAATATAAAATGAAGAGTCTTGAGCTTTTGAGCTTGAGCCAATCCTTTGTCCTTAGTATTTTGAGGGATCCACTTTCATCATCCATGCCATGTCATTCATTGAGCTTTCCTGAAATAATAGTCTTGGAATAGCATTAGCTCAATGAGCTATATGTTGTTATGAATTACCAAAACCACCTAGGGATAGTTGCACTTTCAATCTCCCCCTTTTTGGTAATTGATGACAACATATAGATCAAAGCTTCGACAAAAGATAATAAGATTTAACAACATCGTCGCTTTGAGAAGTATGTGATAAGCAAGAGCTCCCCCTAAATTTGTGAATAGTTTAAAATTTGCTTTGGACTGCAAGTGCACAAGGAATTAGGCTCATGGGTTACTCTTCCATGTCATATACATCTTGGTGGAGCGCTCAAAATGATAAAGATTGAATATATGCACTCATCACCAAGCAAAGTGAATGATCACATAGGATAGATAAGATAATATCATCAAACATGCATAAGTGTAGCTTATGATCAAACACATGATCATCAATGTCTCACAAGAATAGCATAGTATCTCAAGCAATCAAAAGAAAACAAGTTTAACCACCAAATCAAGAGAGAATAAAAGCAACACACTCTCTTTCGAAGCCTATGATCTATACATTTTTCTCCCCCTTTGGCACCAAGTTACCAAAAAGTTCATAGAAAATGCATAGTGCTAGATCGACTCTCAGGCTTGATCTTCAGGTGGTGGTGTCCGGATAGCTCCAAGAACGAAGGCTTCAGTTGAAGTAGAGGGTGCTGGAGTTGATGCTGGAGCTGGTTGCACTGGAGCTGTAGGAGCTGTAGCTGGTGCAGATGATGTGGCTCTGGTGTCTGTCACAGGCACTGCAACTGACCTCTGGGCTCTAGGCACTCTGGCAAATACATTAGTGGTAGTCTTGCCCTGCCTCTCCTGCATGTCATCATATAGCTGCTCCACAACTGACTGAATCTCAGTTACTCTGACATCAAGATCATGGAATTTTAGTTCCATGATTCTTTCCAAGCTCTCCTGATTCTGAGTGAGGGTGGCCAATCCTTTCTCAATCCTCAGTGTTGATGCTATTATGTAACCAAGCTGCTCCTGCTTGTTCTTCAAGAAATACTCAGATGCCTCCTCTTGAGTTGGCATCTTGGCATCCTTCTCCTTCCTTGCCTTCTCCTTCTTCTCTTGAGCATGTACTGATGATGGATCATTCTCATTCATGACAACCTGATTGTCCTCAAAGTCTGGATAAAGTGGAAAATGTTCCTTATCCAATAGATATTTGTCTGTTCCCATCTTTGAGTTAATCAACTCTTGAATCTGAGGGGCATATCCACAACTCCTCTTCTGATCTGCTGCAGTCCTCTTAATGGTTTCAACCATAAGGCCCATGACTTTGAATTTCTGAGGCACATCAAACAAGTGCAACATGTTGATTGCACACCCTCTGATCATGTTGTGGTCACCAGACTTAGGCAACAGAGTGTGCCTTAGGATCCAATTGATAGTTGGAAGCCCTGACAGAAGGAAGTGGACTGATCCAAACTTATGTGTCTCAACAGCTTTGTCTGGGATCTCCTTGTACATGTGTGCCATGGAATTGTGGTCCATCTTCTTCTTGGCATATACATCCAGGTCATCATCATTTTCCTTTGGGGCATTGATCAGTCTTGCCCATTCCTCAACAGTGGACTGGTACCTTGAACCTTCAGACATCCAAACTATCCTTCCATCTGGATAGAAGTGTGCTATGGAGTAGAATTGCATAATGAGTTCATCATTCCAGTTGGTGAACTTTTGCCCAACAAAATCAGCAACTCCACAAGCAACAGAACTGTCTTGCACTCCAGGATAGTGTTCCTCATTTTCTTTTATGTAGGTCCAGTCGACCCACCTCATATCACACATTATGGGCTTCTTATCCAACAAGATTGTCTCATAGAAGTCCTGTTGTTCCTTTGTATGGAACCTGTAATCAACAACAGTTCTTCTCCTTGCGGCATATGGATCTATCAGCCTCCATAGCCTCAACCCTGAGTCTCTTCTGATGTTCATGTCGTCAGCCACAGGATGGGCATCATTGTGGTATGGTATCTTGGGCTTGAGCTTCCTTAGGACCTGTCCTTCTTCATCTTCCTCATCAGCAACATTAGGCACTGAGACCTTATTCTTCTCAGCAGCTGAAATACTCCTGGTATTCCTCTTTGGTGCAAGCTTGGCCTTGGGGGCAGCTTTGGGTGCTTCCTTGGGCTTAGATGTTGCAGCCCCTGATCTAATAGCATCACCCATAAGCTTTGGTGCCTTTGGTGCTGGTGCAGCAACCTCTTCTTCCTCTTCAGAATCTCTTCTCATTGAGGGCTTTCCAAGAACCTGGGCAGTTGTGGTTCTTGCTCTCTTCTTCTTCTTATCCTGAGCAACTTCATCCTCTGATTCAATGGTAAACTTCATAGTTTCTCCAGTAGGAACTTTCTTGGATTTGGAAGTTGTGACTTTCTTTGCAGGTGCCTCCTTGGGTTCAGTCTGTTCTGGCACTTGAGTGGACCTTCTGACCTTGGGCATAGGTGTCCTCTTGGCAGGAACCTTCTTATTCAGTCCAGGCTTTATGCTATGTGCTGAGCCATACTCCTTTTTGAGTACTACCTTCTTGGAAGTAGCCTCATCCTCTTCAGCTCTATAGTCCTCATCTTCAGAATCTGAGGTTCTCTTCTTCCTTTGCCTGGTGGCAGCTTTGGGCAGATTACTTGGAGTGCTTCTGCTGCCTTCATCTGAAGTGCTTGAGGGACTAGTGCCCTCACTCATGTGAATCTGCTCTTCAGCGTTGTTCTGGCTGTCACTCTGGTCTGACATGCTGCAAACACTGACTGCTGACCCTGTGAAGAGTTATAGATGAGATAGAGTGGATGAGCATCACAAAATGCAGAGATTTTTGCAAAAGAATGATTCAAAAATTCAGTTTTAGTTTTCCACAGAAAGCATTTCGGATCAACCGATTTTCAAACTCGGTGATACCAAAGCAGTTTTGGAACCTAAACTGATGAACTCGGTTGGCCCGAGTCACAGTTCGATGGCACCGAGACTGCTAGGGTTTCACAGAGTCCTAAAATCGGTCTCACCAATTAGCAATTCTCGGTCAGACCGAGAGTTACTAGTGCAATGGCATAAGCCAAATCGGTGGGACCGAATTTTTCAACTCGGTGGGTCCGAGATGGTTTCGGCGGAAACCTAACCCTAAAATTTTGAATCTCATCTAATCTATGGATTGCATTGACTGGATAGGAGTGTTTCAATCGTGGCAAGAATCAATAAGAACACAATGTGCTAGGAATCGGACGAGGATAGCATAGTGATTGAGTCCATACCCTAACTTGGCGATGAACTCGCTACGACGGCAACGGCGGGGTTGAAATCCGTTGATGGCGGCGGAGACCAGCAACAGGAGGCAGCTGGCGACGAGGAGACGATCCGGAGACCTTGGAGGCAGAGCGAGCTATTGCGCGGGCGAAGGGGTTCGGAGGAATTTCCAAATTTTTGCCTGTGACTATATATAGCCCGACCCTGTCGGTGTGACCGAGTGGAACAACTTGGTGGCACCGAGATGCATAACTGTATACAGTTACAGCAACTCGGTGTGACCGAAAAGTTCAAATCGGTTGCATCGAGATTGAAAACTTAGATCGACTTAATGATCTCGGTAGGACCGAAATGGAGGAATCGGTCAGACCGAGAATCACAAAGAAGTTTTGGAAGTTTAAGTCTATGACGAATCGGGGACTCCGAGTGCTCCTCACACAGAGTGGTTCGAATCTGACTTGATCAAATTTTGTGATGTAGCATGAATAGAGTTTGAGGCGAGAAAAGCATAGATAGCTAGAGAAGGTTCTTAGGCATTCTTGTCCATCCACTTGGCGAAAAGAAAAGAAGCCAATCAATCAAAACAACAAGTGGATGTCCTTGAATGAGTAAAATATGCACCAACATGCTCACACAATAAGATGGCAAATGAAATATGTGGCAAAGCATGCACAACCAATTCTAGCATCTATCAAACAATTGGCGATGACTAGGTCATCTATATATGAGTATATTGACTTAGGAGTCAAATGAAAGACATTTGATCATAGGTCATACTCATCGTTTAAGCTCAAGTGGGGTTACCACTTTTACATAATGCATTGATGTGTTCACACCATTAGAGTTGCTTTGACTCAATTCTTAGAGTTAAGCTCCCCCTAGATGTGAGATCCCCCCTTAGAGGGATGAACTAACCTTGGGTTTTGTCGATGATGACTTCATGTAGGTGTTGAAGATGTGGATGCTCAATGTTGATGTAGATCATTTGGAGCAATCCTTTGGAGTGAGTCCCACAAGGAATAAAGAAGAATATCCATAGATATAGAGTGATGCACAGACAAGATGATGTCCATGAAATCATTAGGTTACCTTGTCCCTTGCCTTACCAACATGAGGGTTTGTGACTCCTTGAACTAGTGCAAGATGTGGAAGTTGATTGCACTTGTTCTTGCCATAATGATATGAGTGAAGAATGTTGGCGGAGTCACCCTCAAGAACTCTCTAGTTCTTCTTCTTCGGGATCCACATCATCTTGATGGGAATCCTTGGAGTTGTAGTTGTACTTGATGAAGTAGAACTTGAGGTAGTCTTGGGAACCCACTTGAACGAGGCCTTAGGTGCTTCTTCAAATGCATCAATCTCTTCTTGAAGCTTGTCCTTGCCTTTGTTCTTGTGGTCTTGTGGTGAAAGATCATCTTGTGCTTGTGTTCCCTTGAAGGAAGTAGGATCATACTTCTCTTGTTGAGGAACAAACTTCGTCTTGGGGTATTGATCTTCTTCCCACTCAACTCCATTGGCATTGAACTTTCGTTCAAAACCAACACCTTGATTCTTCTGGTGCCTTCCTTGCTTGCGTACAATTTCCTCGAATTGCTTACACCCGGCAAGGCTCTTGTAAACACCTTTCTCTATAATTCCCTTCAATAAGCTATTTTCTTGCTCAAGTGTAACTTGGCTAAGAGAATCATTAGTGGAATCAAGAGAACTACTAGAGGCAACAATATTGGATTTGACATTATTATTGTTACTACTAGAGGAAGTATCTTTCTTGTACTTGTTACTAGACTTGACTTGAGGCATGTAAGTAGATAAGAGTAAACGCTTGGCAATGTAAGAAGAACTTTTCTTACAGAGATCATCATTGATTGCTTTTAAGAACTCATGCTCTTGCTCAAGATTGAGCTTTTCAAAGCGTAACTTCTCATGAGCCCTTAAAAGTTCTCGATGATCTTCGAAGATAGTTTCATGAGCTAACTTAAGAGTGTTTAGTTCTTTAGTTAGAAGCTCAATCTTCTCCTTATCATTGTCATTCGTTTTATATTGATTAGCATGATTAATTGACGTTTCGTCATAGTATTCATTACTAGAGTTGTCAACAAGTAAATCATCATCCACAAGCAAGTCATCTTCATCACTATTGAAATCAACATACTCAGGATGTGTTACCTTTGGACCTTTGGCCATGAAGCATCTTCCAATTCCTTCATTTGGTGAATTAAATATGTCGTAGGAGTTGGTTGACACAAGTGCTAGACCGGCAACACCTTCATCTTGAGTATATTCGGAGTCGGAGTGATAGCTTCTCTCGGAGTGATTGTCGGAGTCAGAGCCGGATACCCATTCACCAACATGAGCTTGATGTCTTTGTTTTGTGTAGCTCCGTGATGACTTGTCCTTCCTTTCCGAATCCTTGCTTCTCCGTGAGGGTCTTCGTCCATAACGATCATCTCTACTCCTCCTCTCTCTTAGCGGTGATTCTTCTCTTTTGCTTCTTCTTTTTGGAGAATCTTCTCTTTTTTTGTAGGGTGCCGTACACTCATTGGAATAGTGTCCGGGTCTCCCACAATTGTAGCAATTTCGCTCTCGACTAGAAGATCTTTTGTCATGGTAAGACCTTGACTTGGAGCTTTTTTTTCTTTGCTTCTAATCTTGTAGAATTTGTTGAAGTTCTTCACCATTAAGCTCAATTCTTCATTGAAGGTTTGTTTCTCACTTGATGATGTGGGGGCTTCACTTGAGGCTTTGTAAGCACCACTTGACTTGTTGTGAAGTTCCTCCTTATCCTTGAGCGACATCTCATGAGCAACAATTCTTCTAATGACTTCCATTGGCTTGAGATCTTTGTAGTTTGGCATCATTTGGATCAATGTGCACACGGTATCATACTTTCCATCCAATGCTCTTAGGATCTTCTTGATGATGAATTTGTCGGTCATCTCTTCACTTTCTAAGCCGGCAATCTCATTTGTGATAAGAGCAAGCCTAGAGTACATTTCAGCGACACCTTCACCATCCTTCATTTTGAACTTGTCAAGCTGACTTTGGAGCACATCCAACTTGGATTCCTTGACGGATTCGGTACCTTCATGCAATCAATCAAAGTATCCCAAATTTCCTTTGCATTCTCAAGACGGCTGATTTTGTTGAATTCTTCGGGGCACAATCCATTGAAGATGATATCACAAGCTTGAGCATTGTATTGCAGCATCTTCAATTCTTCCGCGTTAGCTTCACGGTTCGGCTCTCTCCCGTCAAAGAATTCACCTTGCAAGCCAATACAAATAATTGCCCAAACAACGGGGTTATGTCCGAGAATATGCATTTTCATCTTATGCTTCCAACTAGCAAAATTAGTACCATCAAAGTAAGGACCTCTACGGTGATAATTTCCCTCGCTAGACGCCATACTCTCCTAGGTTGTGAAACCAAGGCTATGACCACCAAAAGCTATGGAAATCAAAGCAAATGGAGACCAAAGCTCTGATACCACTTGTAGGACCTTGAAGTATGTCTAGAGGGGGGTGATTAGACTACTTGACCAATTAAAAACTTAACCTTTTCCCAATTTTAGAGTTTGGCAGATTTTAGCTATCTTAGGACAAGTCAAGCAATCATCACACAATTCAAGCAAGCATGCAAAGAGTATATAGGCAGCGGAAATTAAAGCATGCAACTTGCAAGAAAGTAAAGGGAAGGGTTTGGAGGATTCAAACGCAATTGGAGACACGGATGTTTTTGGCGTGGTTCCGATAGGTGGTGCTATCGTACATCCACGTTGATGGAGACTTCAACCCACGAAGGGTAATGGTTGCGCGAGTCCACGGAGGGCTCCACCCACGAAGGGTCCACGAAGAAGCAACCTTGTCTATCCCACCATGGTCGTCGCCACGAAGGACTTGCCTCACTAGAGGTAGATCTTCACGAAGTCGGCGATCTCCTTGCCCTTACAAACTCCTTGGTTCAACTCCACAATCTTGTTGGAGGCTCCCAAGTGACACCTAGCCAATCTAGGAGACACCACTCTCCAAGAAGTAACAAATGGTGCGTTGATGATGAACTCCTTGCTCTTGTGCTTCAAATGATAGTCTCCCCAACACTCAACTCTCTCTCATGGGATTTGGATCTGGTGGAAAGAAGATTTGAGTGGAAAGCAATTTGGGGAAGGCTAGAGATCAAGATTGATATGGTAGGAATGGAATATCTTGGCCTCAACACATGAGTAGGTGGTTCTCTCTCAGAAATGGTAAGTTGGAAGTGTAGGTTTAGTCTGATGGCTCTCTCCACGAATGAAAAGGAGATGGATGGGTATATATAGCCTCCACACAAAATCTAACCATTACACACAATTTACCAAACTCGGTGGGACCGATTCAACAGGCTCGGCCAGACCGATTTAGTAAACCTAGTGACCGTTAGTGATTTTCGGTTGGACTGACATGCAACTCGGTGAGACCGATTCAGTTAGGGTTAGGGCATAACATAATCTCGGTAAGACCGATTACACAAACTCGGTGAGACCGATTTTGGTAATAAGCTTTCCAGAGAGTTGGTCAGGTAAACTCGGTGGGACCGATTTGCTCTTTTCGGTGAGACCGAAATGTTACAAAAGGGAAACAGAGAGTTTAAATTGCAATCTCGGTGGGACCGATCGCTCACTTCGGTTAGACCAAAACGTTACGAAGGGAAACAGAGAGATTACAATCCCATCTCGGTGAGACCGAGATCCCTATCGGTAAGACCGATTTGCTTATGGTTTGTGGCAGTGGCTATGACTTTCAAACTTGGTGGCGCCGGATAGAAAGAATCGGTGTGACCGATTTTGGCTTTGGGTTTAGGTCATTTGTGGATGTGAGAAAGCAGCTGAGGGTTTTGGAGCATATCACTAAGCACATGAAGCAAGAGGCTCATTAAGCAACACCTCATCCCTCCTTGATAGTATTGGCTTTTCCTATAGACTCAATGTGATCTTGGATCACTAAAACATAAAATGAAGAGTCTTGAGCTTTTGAGCTTGAGCCAATCCTTTGTCCTTAGTATTTTGAGGGATCCACTTTCATCATCCATGCCATGCCATTCATTGAGATTTCCTGAAATAATATTCTTGGAATAGCATTAGCTCAGTGAGCTATATGTTGTTATGAATTACCAAAACCACCTAGGGATAGTTGCACTTTCAACCTCATCTCACAGCTGCTGTACTCGTTAGTTTTCTTAATTTTCCTGTGGTATTCGGTGTTGACCGCAAACCCATGAAACTTTGCATATGTCTGGTAGAATTCCTTTGCTTCTTCGAATGATTCAAATCTCTGCCCAACGTTCGGTGGCTGAGGTACCACGATCTCTGATTGGCCACCATCTTCATCCCCTTGTGCTTCATCATCAGTTTCATCATTCACTTCAGTATCGGCGGCAGTTTCATCTACTTGAGTGTTGCCAGTGCTTGTGTTCAAAGGGGTGCTTGTCGGCATTGCTGGAATGATTGCCATTTCCGACTCTGACTCGGCATTGTTTGCAACATGATTGTCGGCTGGCTGGTGGGACGCATCTTCCGTGCGCTCAGAGCTCCCCACAGTAGATGTCCCCGCGCCGCTGTTCACTATAGTTGTAGGCCTTGTAATAGAAAAAACAGGTACGAGCGTAAGATTTTGCTTGAATAACATGTTTATCATAACGGAGCACATCAACTTCAAGTGATTTGGCATGACATCATTCAAATAACAAGCCGTGAGTCTGCGTGTGGACATGCATGGCAACTGTAGTTGTCCAGTCATGACAGCTACAGTCCAACAAACATGGCAACTACTGATTGCCAATGCATGGCAACCAGCTCCTTTTTAGTACAAAAACTTGGATTCTATATGCATGGCAGCTGCAGTCCTGCATACATGACAAATACTGTTACCAATACATGGCAACCAGTGTGTTCTAGCATCAAAACTTTGCATTCTAGGCTTGAGCTTACTAGGCAAATGCGATCAACCATTAGTGCTGCACACATGCTTTTAGCAGTTGGCAAATTTCCGAAGACAATATATGACTCATTGCACACAACCACTTGTTAGCGTTTTATGCTTGATTTTTTTCCACCATCACTGCTACAAATCTTTTTTTTCGTCACATGCTATTTGCCACAAAAAACAAATGCAGCGCTCTTTTGCGGTTCAATTTTTCCTTACCTTGTTGTGCTGCATGTGCCCATCTTGTGTTGTCTGTCACACCAAATTGACGTGCTCTATTTGCAATCTGTGAAGCTTGCCACGAGACGTTTGCCGGGGTACAACCACCGTAATAACCTGTAAGCATGGTAGTAGTTGGTCAATACATGGCAACTGCAGTTGTCGAGGCATGGCAACTGCAGTTGCCTGGCATGGCAACTGCAGTTATCCTGGCATGACAATTGCAGTTGTTCCTTCATGGCAACTACAGTTGTCCAGGGAGGGCAACAACAGTTGTCCAGGGAGGGCAACAACAGTTGTCCAGGAATGGCAACTGCAGTTTTTTATTTATTGCAATTGCAGTTGTCCAGTTATGGCAACTGCAGTTGTCAACTATGCTCCTTCTGCTAATTCACCGTCCGCAACTTCACTTTTGTGGACTCACCTGTGTATGACATCGATGGCAGGTACATGGGTGCTGCCTGATGCCACGTGCTGCATGAAGGCTCTGCATTTTTTCCCAACATAACTCGTGAGTCTTTTGCCAACCTTTGCAAGTTTTATTTTTCATGTCCAGACCAGTATGTGTTCTTTTTCGTATGCGTTACCTTGATTTGCCACATTAGCTAGTTGAAGTTGGTCGCCCGTACATTTGTCAGTGTTAGCGCCATGTGACTGAACTTGCCATGGAGCCCCCCTGAGTGTGTTTTGGTCATAAGAACCTGCGAAAAAACGACAGTGTAGGACATAAGTAGAATGTCATCTTCATCGTCGCGAACATGGCAAATGTTCTTTTCTTTGTTATCACGCATCATACCAATGCCTGCGCACTGTTCTAGTAGTGGCAGTAACGACCCTGCAGAAATGAGTTGACTGTACTCTGATGCATCCCAAGGGGGCGTTTCTGGCCTTTGAGAACCCCAAGTATCAACGCCATCTTCGTGATTCATTCTTTTCGCGTCTCGTTTCTGCCAATGTGTTCTCAATCACTGCATGAACAAGAACGCATCAACAATCCATAAAAATTGTATTCTTTTGCTGCTTGCACATAGAAGATAACACGTCAGTGTTATCACATTTTCATGCATAGGCAACCAACACATCACGGCAAGTAGGACATGCACATCCACTCTCTTTTTCTAAAATCTGGGTGCTAGCTATCTGTTCGATTTGATGGCAACAACCACTACAATAGGATGTCAAGCAACAGGTTAACATGGTGGCAGTTAACGACAACGAAAGGTGGCAACTGACGTTAGACACAAGTGGCAATTAATTTTTCCCACCCCCTTTATTCCAAATTTGTCATTTCTCTCCCTTTTTAAGGGATTCCTACTCATACTTTTCATTACCAACTACTTGCGTCTAGCGAACTAGGAACTTAAGCTAATCTCAAACGTAGTACATGGCAGATCTGGTGTATTCTGCTTGGCAAATGCGAAGATACACAGAACCATGTAGTGTTTTATCCCTATAGCGTGGATCCAGTCGCCACCTTCATCGGTAAATTTGCAATTTTCTGTCCAGAAGAAGGATGAGAAGCAATATGAGATCGGTAGATTTCACCTGCTTTTAGCTGATCGTCTTTGGAGGGCGGGGGGTGAGGGAGGGTTGGGGTGTGGTTTGCGGTGGGAAGGCCCTACGGATCTGCTCTGGTTGCCATGGCAACCAGAGAAGGCCGGTGATGGAGGTAGGGGTTCGAGAGGTGGGAGACGATGGCGGCAGTCAGGGGTGGGGATCGATCAGAGGCCGGGAACAGCTGGTCGTGCGAGCAGCGGGGTCGTCTGGCCCGGACGGTGTCCTGCGGGCGGGGTTGCCACACACCGGACGTGCGGGCTGTGCCTTTGCGCACCCGGACGCGGTCGTGCGGGCGGGTTCCCATCCATGCCACACGAGGCGTGCGGGCGGGTTCCTGTCCATGCCACACATGTGGCAGTTATCGAAAAAAAAAAAGTGTTCAACTCTACGACGCTTTGGGTAATAAAGAAAAAGAAATCCAAAGTAAAAATCTCCACAACTCCCAACTCTACGACAGCGTTTTTCACCACCATGGCCTCTCCGTAGTCCGTATCTTTCTCTCTTCCCGCAACCATCTTCTCCCCCAAAATCTCCCCAACTCCCAGCTCCCAACTCCTCCGCCCATCCAAATACCATAAACACACTCCAACTCCTTCCTCCGCGGCCTAAAGTCCCAGTCTTTCCGCTAAATCCCGCTTATCCCCCCGTCTTTCCTCGCCCGTACAGCCCCCGGAACCAAGATCGATCCTTCCTCGAGGTGCAGTCGCCGGATTGGAGCATGAGGCTCCGATCCGCGCCGCCGGCGCCGCCGCGGCTGCTGCTGGTGCTGGCCGTGCTCCTGTACGGCTTCTGCTGCTGCTGCGAGGGGAGGTTCGTCGTGGAGAAGAACAGCCTCAAGGTCACGGCGCCGGACTCTCTTAAAGGCAGCTACGAGTGCGCCATTGGCAACTTCGGCGTGCCGCAGTACGGGGGCACCATGGTCGGCGTCGTCGCCTACCCTAAGTCCAACCGGAAGGCCTGCAAGAGCTTTGACGACTTCGACATCTCCTACAAGGCCAAGCCCGGGTCCTTGCCCACCTTCTTGCTAGTCGACCGGGGAGGTGAGCAAATTACCGTAGAGAATTGTTTCCTTTCCCTTAGCCTGCATGGATATAATTGGCCCTAGAAGTGAGATAAGTATCTTTTGTTAATTCGTCTAGTCTTTTCTGTGCGTTGAAAATTAGATCTTGGCATGTGATGATAGTGATTGAGCTGAATGTTAGTTGACCGGATTTCGTACAACGACGAAATCCCTGTCTCACAGTCTGGGTCACACTTAGGATCTGAAAAGCCTTTACCGTGAACACCTCCTGTGATTTCTTTAGTACCCATGTCACTGTCTTGGTGTTTGACCTCTGTGATGTTCCGCTGATTTTGTTTCAGCCGATTCTTGTTTAACATTCTTATTTGTCTGCTTGGCCATGTTGCATTCTACTCGGTCAATTAAAATATGCTCAATCATGTTGTGTTGGTTAAGTAAAATATGCCGTTGATTACATAAAACATGGTTTTTCGTGTTCTATATAGATTGCTTCTTCACAAAGAAGGCATGGAATGCTCAGAACGCAGGAGTGGCGGCTATTCTTGTTGCTGATGACAAGGATGAGCCTCTAATTACAATGGATACACCTGAAGAGAGTGGAAGGGCTGATTATTTAGAGAACATCACCATACCATCAGCGCTGATAACAAAAAGCTTCGGGGACAGACTCAGGAAAGCAGTCGATGGCGGTCACATGGTTAATGTGAATTTAGATTGGAGGGAGTCCCTGCCTCACCCTGATGAGCGTGTTGAATACGAGTTCTGGACCAACAGTAACGATGAATGTGGTCCCAAATGCGACAGCCAGATTGATTTCGTTAAGAGCTTTAAAGGACCAGCACAGATACTTGAGAAAAAGGGATACACACAGTTCACTCCTCATTACATTACCTGGTATTGCCCGGAGGCCTTCACACTAAGCAAGCAGTGCAAGTCCCAGTGTATCAACCATGGAAGGTACTGTGCACCTGACCCGGAACAGGATTTCAGCAAAGGGTATGATGGGAAAGACGTGGTGGTTCAAAATTTGCGGCAAGTCTGTGTTTATAAAGTTGCGAAGGAGAATAAGAAGCCTTGGTTATGGTGGGACTATGTGACCGATTTTGCAATCCGCTGCCCAATGAAGGAAAAGAAGTATACCAAGGAATGTGCTGATGGAGTTATCAAGTCACTTGGTATGTTGGTCTTTGCATCGCCTCTTTATACCTTTCAAAGTGTGGTGTAGATAATTGTATTGAACACATTTATGATTTTCAGGACTTGATCACAAAGCAATAGATAAGTGTATTGGTGATCCAAATGCTGATGAAGAAAATCCTGTGCTGAAAGCTGAACAGGATGCTCAGGTTAGTACTTGGTACTTTTGTGTGATTTGTCTCTTCTGTTAATCCCACTTGTGATCATGTTGTATCATTTTGGACCGTCTTACATAGATTGGCAAAGGCGCTCGTGGCGATGTCACTATATTACCAACACTGGTCATCAATAATAGACAATACAGAGGTGTGTGCTCTGTCAAACCACAAATGCAATTCACTATAGCTACCAGCAAGTTACGTGGTTCCGGTTGTGCTTATCCTAACATTTGTTTTGCAGGGAAACTTGACAAAGGGGCAGTTCTTAAAGCACTTTGTGCAGGTTTCCAAGAAACTACTGAGCCTGCCGTTTGCTTGAGTGAAGGTTAGTGCATTGATTTCCATACCCTTTTCCTCGGTGCTGCTTTGTGAGTATGGCAAGCATAACCTGTCTGGTATCCTTCTCTCAAGCATCGTCAATTCTTGTTATCAAATTGTAGATATACAAACCAACGAGTGCTTGGAGAACAATGGTGGCTGTTGGCACGATAAGGCTGCTAACATATCTGCATGCAAGGTACTTCTGGTGGTCTTATCTTCTGTGCTAAATTCTAGTTAATGGGACAACACTTTTCTCTTTTTAGCATATGCATATGATGTTACTTGTGTGTTGTATATGTAGGATACTTTCCGTGGTAGAGTTTGCGAATGCCCGGTTGTGAAAGGGGTAAAATTTGTTGGTGATGGCTACACTCACTGTGAAGGTACCTATACCAGGAAATTGGGATAATTTTTTCTTTGTTTATTTTTCAGTATTGAAATAATGTAATGGACCGTACCCTGCCTCAGATAGCTGATTACTTTTTACCACTCTAACCCTTATTACTGAAGATAGTAAGTAGCGACTGGGCTGTGCACAACACAGTTCTTTTCCAGGACATGCAAGTTTAGTCTCATTGAATATTCTTGTACCTGCCCTTGTTATTTTAGCTTCAGGATCTGGTCGCTGTGAGATTAACAATGGTGGATGTTGGAAAGAGACCAGGAATGGCCGGACACACTCTGCCTGCACTGTAAGTAATCAGTTTGGATTTGTTCCTAACCTTAATGCTGCCACATGTATTATCTGAAATCTAAAGGTGTATATCTGGTGTTCATAACCTGCAGGATGGTGGCTG
This sequence comes from Triticum dicoccoides, assembly GCF_002162155.2. Taxonomy (NCBI): domain Eukaryota; kingdom Viridiplantae; phylum Streptophyta; class Magnoliopsida; order Poales; family Poaceae; genus Triticum; species Triticum dicoccoides. Next base: position 286,423,221 of record NC_041389.1, read on the forward strand.
TAAATGTCCAGATGGGTTCAAAGGTGATGGTGTTCACAAATGTGAAGGTAAGAGTCAGTCCCTGAACTCCATTATGCTATCACAACTGCTTATTTGCCCTGCAGATTTGTAGCTTTCTGTGCACAAATATGAATAGGAACCTACTCCGTAGTTTTAAAAAATAACAAAAATATTTGTGTTTGAGTTAACAAATATGAATATCCACCTAGAATTCTGCGACAGTCATAGCGTACTGAACGTTGTTGGTCATATTATTGGCAACTCCTTTGTAGCTGTGCTGATGTGAAATATTTTGTGCTAGATGTTGATGAATGCAAGGAAAGGACTGCATGCCAGTGCAAGGAATGTAAATGCAAGAACACATGGGGAAGCTACGAGTGCGGGTGTGGTGGTGGCTTGCTGTACATGAAGGAGCATGATACGTGCATAAGTATGTCCATATCTCCTATAACAAGCTTACTATCGCCCCAGCAGTAGCGCCTATATACTTGAGCTAAGCTATAATCTGTGATATTTGGAGGCCATAAGATCCCCCAAATTGCAAGGCTAGCTATAATAATCTATATGATGCTCGCTCATTTTATTTGTGATTGTTTCTTCAATAGATTAGCTGTCAAAAGCTTACTAAGTCAACACATTTTATCCAGGCAAAGATGCAGGAGCACGGGTAGGCTGGAATTTCCTATGGTTTCTATTGTTTGGCCTAGCGGCAGTAGGAATCGCAGGATACGCGGTGTACAAGTACAGGATCCGGGTAAGATACCTGTACAGATTGACTGTTTAGACATAGATAACTCTAGGCTGTCGTCTAAACCGTTTCTGTGATGCTTTTTTTTTGTACGCACAGAGCTACATGGATTCAGAGATCCGCGCTATCATGGCACAGTACATGCCCCTGGACAACCAAGGAGAGATCCCCAACCATTCTCACCATATTGAGATGTGAAGGGCAGCAGCACAGGCTGATAGGCAGTTTGTTTCAGCTTACGGGAGGGATGATTGGGGGAAGAGAAGAACACTTGTCTTGCATATGTTGTGTGTGGCCATCCTGTAAATTCAGTCGTAGATCAAACTGGAAGAGAAACACTTGTCTTGAATGGTGTGATCATCTCTTTCTTTTCTGTTCTCTAATCAGAAAAGAGATGGCAAACTCATGTCATGTGTGCTTCTTTTTCCTAGGTTCTCCTTTTTAACCCATGGTGATGATTGTCCTAACATAGAGATTTGTTAAACTGGATGTTGATTAGTAGTACTTCCAGGTGTCTTGTTGGTAAAAGAGAAGGAAGATAAGAGTACACAGTAGTAGATTAATACTATCTCGCTAAAGGCTAAGTAGGAGTATAATAATAATTGCATGCCAGTACTTGAATTAGAAAGGGTGGCTGGATCATGTTAGGTTGTTGTAGAAGCCACGTCCGATTTTGATTGCAGGGAGAGGGACTCTCCAACAAATTTTGTAAAGGAATGGAATGACCTGTCTCTGTGCTCACTAACCCTGTCCCCGCCTTGTGTACGAAAAAATAAAAAGGCAATGGTGGATGCAGGAAGATGCTAGTAAGTATAAGCATGCTTGTCTTAGATTTACCCTAGAATGTTGTACTCCCTCCTCCGTTTCTAAATCTAAGTCTTTATAGAGATTCCATTATAAACCGTATATGGATGTATATAGATGCATTTTAAGTTTAGATTCATCCATTTTACTCCGTATGAGCGGAATCTCTATAAAGACTTATACTTCCTTCGTTTTAAAATAGATGACTCAATTTTGTATAAAGTTAGTACAAAGTTGGGTCATCTATTTTGGAACAGAGGGAGTATTTAGGAACGGAGGGAATATCTTCTACACCATACCCTGTCCCTGCATTTAGAAAAAAACAAAAAGACAATGGTAGATGCAGAAAGATGCTAACAAGTATTACCCTCATCCCAAAAATCTTATCTAGATACAGATGTATATAGCACTGGAAACATCTAGACAAATTTAACCTTTGTCTCAAATTACTTGTCTTAAATTTATCTAGACATAGGTGTATCTAACACTAAAACGTGGCTGGATACATCTTTATGTAGACAAATCTAAAACAAATACTGTAATTAGAAACGGAGGAAGTACGTAAAAAGAGAAGAAAACAACAGCCCCCTCAAAGCTTCATCTAAAAAAGGCTCTCTCTTCTTTCTATTAGGAGGACGAGCTGAGCATTCCTCGTGTTTCTGGGAGGTTAAAATACCAAGGGCATTTACGCGAAAGAAAAAACTAGTATAACAAGACGGCAAATTTGAAAAATTTGACCTGTGAATGAAATCAAATCGCAAAATGAACTGCCCGTGAAACTATTTCACGCGGTTGACCTTTTTGTGTGATGCCCGACACGAAGGCGTTACACTACACTGTGCAACGCCTCACAGATAGGCGCTACACGCCTGGCCAGCGTTGCATCCTAGACTGCCTAAAAATTGCTAAGTCAATGTGCAGAGCCTAAGAGCTAGGCGCTGCACTGTATAGTGGGGCGCCTAGCTCTTAGGCGCTGCACTAGTGGTTGCACTACAAAATGAAGCAACCACTAGTGCAATGCCTAGAAGCTAGACGCTACACTGTATAGTGTGGCGCCTAGCTCTCAGGCGCTGCACACTGACTTAGTAATTTTCGGATCACACGGGTGCGACGCTGGACAGGCATGTAGCGCCTATCTGTGAGGCATTGCACAATGTAGTGTGGCGCCTTCGTATCGGGCGTCACACAAAAAGATCAACCGCGTGAAATTGTTTCACGGATAGTTCATTCTGTGATTTGATTTCGTCCATAGGTCAAATTTATCAATTTTGCCTAACAGGACCATTTGCGTGAACGATTGTTGACCACGAGATGCACCTAACCCCCTAAACCCTCCGCTGTTTGTTTGGACGCTTACTTCAGTGGTAGTTGTATCTCACAGTCTCAGTACAGCCACATGTCCACTCCTGCTATTCCCACCTACCCCTACTCCCACCCCCATCGCACGGAAGCACGACGATAAAACGCCCACGCTCTTCCATCTCTGCCATAACAAACGCAAAGCTGCTCCATCATCTTCCTCTTTGTTTCTCTTTCATCTGTTGACCTCTGCAAGAAAACAAGTAAGCCTGTCCAGCTCTACTCTCATTTCTGCTCTTTTTGTTTCAAACAAATTTTAACACGCCCAGGTCAGCTAGTATCATGAGTGGCAAACGAGAAAAAGAAACCAGAGTCAGCTTTTGATCGGATTTCGCTTGAAATTAACTGCAGTGGGATCGGAGCAGGAGAAGAAGGCCGCCGCCACGGTGGAAGTGGAAGGCATCCCGTTCCCGCGGGAAATCGCCGGCGCCAAGACGCTCTCGCTCGTCGGCCATGGCAAGCACTAGAATCTGTGACTGAAGAACAGACACGAACGAATCATTTTTTTTTTGACACAATCAAGTTCAACTTCAACGTGCAGGCGTCACAGACATTGAGATCCATTTCCTTCAGATCAAGTTCAACGCCATCGGGGTCTACCTCGACGTCGACGGCGCCATGGAGCATCTGCAGGGCTGGAAGGGGAAGAGCCAGCTGATGGAGGACGAGGCTTTCTTCGACGCCCTGGTCTCCGGTGAGACGATGGATGGATGATAATCGACCTCCAACAAGTGACGCTGGTCATATGTTTCTGACACGATGTTGCGCGTGCATTTGCAGCTCCGGTGGAGAAGGTGCTGAGGTTGGTGGTGATCAAGGAGATCAAGGGGTCGCAGTACGGCGTGCAGCTCGAGAGCTCCGTCAGGGACCGCCTCGTGGCGGCGGACAAATACGAGGACGACGAGGAGGAGGCGCTCGAGAAGGTCTCCGACTTCTTCCAGTCCAAGTACTTCCGGCCCGGCTCCGTCGTCACCTTCCACTTCCCGGCCACGGTCACCGCCGCGCCAGAGATATCGTTCGTGACGGAAGGCAAGGAGGAGGCCAAGGTGGCGGTGGAGAACGCGGCCGTGGCGGAGATGATCCAGAGGTGGTACCTTGGCGGCGATTCGGCGGTGTCGCAGACCACCGTCAGGAGCATCGCTGATAGTTTCGCGGCAATGCTCACCTCACCATGATTCTTTTTTTACAAGTGCTGCTTACCTGCTTTTGCAATAAATCGATAAGTCACGATGAAATATTTCAAAAAACACTTGCTGGCGAAGCCCTACCGGTCCTTTGGCAACTCGATCCAAACGCTGTACAAATTATTTCTAAAATTTTCATAAATGACACTTTATTATTTAAATATTACACCCGGTCTCTGAATAATTAAGATGCACACGGCCAAATCAAATTCAGTCTCAGAAAGAGAAAAAAAAGGACAAAATACAGGTATTCTTGAAGAGATTGGATGACGCCTAAACCGTTGAAGGGCCAATCCTAATATCATGCTACCATCCATGTGGGGTAGAAGTAGTTTTCTAAGCGTGTACACATATCTGTAAACAGGACTCGATTCTTCACACATTGTAGAGACGAGCATAGAGCGTACTGGTACATCTGTAGATAACCTGCAAAAGGGAAGTACTTTTATGGTTAAATACCTTGCCAAAGCGACCAAATAACAACAAACGCTCCCATCATGAGAAGAATTTTAAACCTGTACTTTATCCCATGTAACCAGTTGTCAAATATATTAGCAACACTACCTGAAGGATACAAGCCAGAAACTACTTGGATGACTAACCATATAAAACGAGCCAATTTGCATTGGAAAACAAGTGTTTTATTGTTTTGTCGTGATGACAAAAACACATTGCGTACTTTCATGCCAATTCTTCTTAATAAGGTTGTACTTGGTAAGAATGACTTCTCGACAAAGATACCACGCAAAGATTTTATTTTTAAGCGGTATCATCATCTTCTAAATCTTCTTATTCTTATCAACTGGCATATGTGACTAGATCAAAGCACTATACATATAATCCACTGTGAATTTACCATTCACGTGTAGGTTCCACTGAAATTCATCGGCTCCCGGTAACAGTAGTACCGTGTATAGTCTTAGTAACAAAGTGTTTCACGACTCAAGTCTAGGGCCAATTAGATCTCTTCTGAATGTCACATTTGACATAAAGGATTCCAAAACCGTGACGATAGTATCAGCCTTGTGACGCACAATATTGTATAGAATCGGATATTGTTCTCGAAGTGTAGCATTGCCTAGCCACTTATCCTTCCAGAATCTAATTCCCGGTCCGTCTTTAATAGCGAAGGATCCACAACGAAAGAAGTATTTCTTCGTAGCCATTAACCCAACCCAAAAGTGTGAGTCCCCATGGCTTAATCCAACCTGGTGGCCTGGATATGCGCTCCCCTCCAAATCCAGGATCATTTCGGTCTCCGGCCATCGTCACGTCCCCGATGCCTCTCATTCCTCCCAACCACCCAACCTCACCCATGTTCGTGACCTGCCCGTCCTTCCGCCTGCTCTGGACCTCACATGTCCGGCGGTGCCCTGTGCCTCCTTCGGCGGCGGGCGTGGTTCTCGTTCCTGTACTGGTCACAGCTTTGACCTATGCCCGACTTCCTCTTCTCCAATTGATGCTCCTACTGCTTGAGATTGCTTGTACTCAGGCCAGGGCAAAATCCTTACATCCTATACTAGCAGCGGCGACACCCGCGAGTGTCTTCCCCTTCTTGGAGGTGCTACCATGGCCGTTATGTGTGCCCCTCTTTGAGCATCAGGGGATACCCTAGGTCCGATTATCAGGATTGGATGGCGACGACATCTTGGCGTCGTTCTTCTTCGTGAAGGCGTTGTCTTGTTTTCTTTGCAGCGTCCTCTGTTCTGGATTTAGAGATGTTGGTTGTCTAATTGTTGGTTTCGATCACTTCTTGAGAATGCGTGTTTAGCCTTGTTTTTCTCTGTTTGGGCTGAGCATTCCATGTATCTCTCGCGTCCATGCCATGTGTACCACCTCTTGTACTCGCTCTAACTTTTTCTTTCAATGGAATGATATGCAAGCTCTGCATATTGGCAAAAAAATATAACACGCTAAGGGCCTATTTGGTAGCTCGCCAGCTCCCAGCTTCCATGTATTTGCGAGCGGAGCTAGCCCGAACGGCGCCAGGAAGCTGGCTTCCCGGATCGAACCAGCATCCACGTACAAAAACTGGGAGCTGGTGTTTCGTCGATCCCAGGAATCGCAAGAGTTGGAATTCGAGCTATTTACGGCAAGCTGCCACCGCGAAGTGGAAGAAAACATTTCGTCAAGCGAAGAAAAGACCGGAGGGACTCCCTTCCCTCCCTACCAGGCCAGAATCGAGCTTAATGGGCCAGCCAGCTCCAACTTGGGCCAAGTTTGGCCTGTCCTCAACTCCCAGTAGACCAAAATCAACTGAAAAAGGCTGCCAACCCATGCGTTGTGAGAGAAAACTGGAGCTGGCACACCGAACGGCTTTCCGATCGCTAGCTTTCATTTGGAAAGCTGGCATACGAAACGGGAAGCTGGATTTCAGAATTTTCAGGAGTTGGGAAGCTGCCCGAACAGGCCCTAAATTCTGCTAAATGGCTTAGCGTGTAGCCCTTGCAAATATTGTAGCACCGACATATCATGCTATTTAAAAACTATGGTATTTGTACACCAGTTCACAACGAAAACATTTTCTGAACTACTGTGGTATGTTTATAGGTTGTTCCAGTCATATGTGTAGCCCAGATTCGACGTGTCATGTCTTTGACTGTATTCACACTTCCCAGTATTATACGGACGTTAGGGGTTTTCAGTTCTGCTTTAGATATTTTCATGTGCTTTCATTCTTTGCTTCTTGCGTGTGTTTCTATTTAAAAAGTTCTTGTGTGTTTTTCTGTTTGAGTGTTTTCCCTAACCTGCATGCGTGCTAACGGAGCCTGGGCATTAGAAGGAAAACGTCTCGTAGTTAATTTGGAGCGGTATATTGTGTTGTGGAGTACAAAATCATGACACAGAAAGTCCAAACTAGTGGAGATCTCGTTCATTTGGAACACAAAAGTGGCCACGGCGCGTATTGCACGCATGCATCTTCTGGCTCAAAACATCCGTATAGTGTCCAATGTTCCATCATACTGCTGGATAGTGCAATAGCTAGGTACACACATACCTGAACATCCATGCACATCAATAATTAGGAAAACAATTACTATTCATTAATTGCCTGAACAAGTAGGTCAGGCACATCAGACGTACACATCGGCTAGGACTGGAGTACAGCAAGGAGTTGACAGTTCACTCACGCATACGGACGCGTGCATACATGTCGCATAAATATATATGCACACACAGTGTGTGTGCAAGGTACAGACATAGACACACTACTGAAATAACACACACAGGCAACTTCATTTTATTTTTTAGTAGCTCAACATCGTATGAGCACTCCATCAACGTAGAAATTAAGCTCCACGCAAGCGCGTCCATGCATGCACGTAGGAAGGATTATATATTGAACTAGTTGACACTGCATAAGAATAAGACATATATATTATGTCAGAGAAAAACACGGCAGATGTAACATGCTAAAAAAACACAATCGACCGTGTTTCTTAAAATATGAACTTAATATCACTGTTTTGTTACTATATATTTACTTCCTACTCCTAGCTCTTAAGAAAATACTATGCTTGTACGTGTTTGCTCATGAGTTGTTCTATTTTTCCTCCTTTTTGGGGAGTCATATTGTTTGTATTGCCTGGTGTAAAAAACCGTTTGCTTTTTATAACGTGGAAACAGACGGTTATGGAGTAGCGCCACATGGAAATATGCACAAGATCTGGACTACACGGCTGCGCGAGAAGATGAAAATGCATGCATTTGGATGAGTAGACCGAAAGATTAGAACATACTTGTTGCAGTTGGTGGACATGCTGATGGGGAAGGGCACGCTGACGCCGCACTTGCCGGGCACGCCGGAGACCTTGCCCATGTTGATGGACTTGATGCTGGTGGCGAGGCTCTTGAGGCACCTGCACGCTATCTTGCGGTCCGGGCTGCTGCGGGCCAGGCCGTTCAGCCCCTGCACGCCGGAGCAGCACTCCTTGCTGATCGAGGACGCCCTCCCCGTCACGTACGCCACGCACGGCGCGAGCTTGGAGTCCACCTGCCCGCACGACAGCGCCGCCGAGGCCTCCCTGCCGGCCATCATCAGCACCACCGCCGCCAGGACCACGGCGGCCGCCACAGCCTTGCTGTTGAGACGAGCCATGGATCGCTAGCTGCAAGCTAGTTCCTTAAGCTGCTAGCTGGCTAGCTAGTGGGTGATCAGATGAGTGTGGTTAAGCTGGTGGAGTGTGATGGTGTGGAGGAAAGGGTGTGGCGTGGAGGGTATAAATAGGGGAACGGTGAACATGCAGCAGGATTGATTGAGCAATTGATGCCCGTCGCTGCCAGGTCGTTGGCTGGTGGAGTTAATTGAGAAGGTCGATCCACCCTGCAAGTGCATGTACCCGCTAGAAAGTACGCTCGATCTCTTTGTAATTGGCATGTGTCTCTTTGCTTTTACTTTGTTTTTTATATGTTTTTCTTTTGCGGGAAGAAAAGTTACTGGTGGTGTGAACTTCTTGGTTGCTGCCCTGACCCTGAAACTGCCTCATGGCTCCACATATTCAAGACAGTGTTTGGCTGCTCCCATGTAATTGTAACCATGACTGAGTAGCTAGTTTTTGGGCGCAAGGGCCCCTTTTCTATCCCTGTTGCCGCAGTCACCCATTTGATCACTTAATCATACCATGTTTTCCGTCTGCTCTCTCACTACCGGAACAGGGCCATACCCCGACGGCCAAAACAATGCCGACGGCCCTCGTCGGCTTCCTGGGAGATATGCCGACAGCCTGGTTCTGGCCGTCGGCGTACAAAGGCCGTCGGGTTACGCAGAGATAAGCCGACGGTACCCATCGGCATAGAATGGCCGTCGGCCTAGCTACATATACGCCGACAGCTCCCGTCGGCTTACATAGGCCGTCGGCATACACGTGGGGCCCGGCCACCCCCTGGCTAACGGCGTCAGAGCTATGCCGACGGCCTAGACGGGGGGCCGTCGGCATAGGTCCGCAGGCCACGTCATTGATCCAGGCCGCACCATGCAGAGCCTATGCCGACGGCTGCCGTCGGCATATCTGCCACGTCAGTGATCCGCGGCACGCTGGTCGGATCTATACCGACGGCTAGGCCGTCGGCATAGTTAGATTTTTTTCGGTACATATTTTTTAATGCTTTTTTATGTATTATCATATCAACTAACATGTAACATGTTAAATATAAACATACATATGAATATATATGTAGTTTGTATTTTTTTCATATATTATGAATATATATATATATATAGTTTGTATTTTTTCGAGCACGTTAATAATGTGCGGTCATGTTCTTTTAAATATAGATCCTTATATTTTATTAAAATCAAAAACAGCTATGCCGACAGAAGTTTTGTGGCAGTTGCAAATGCCCGACACCCGTCTCCAGAGAGTGACCCCCCTCACATCCGCGGTGTGCCCCCCCTCATGGACGGCGCCGCCACCGGCACCTGGAGGGGGGAAACGGACGCGTCGGGTCTACACGGAGTGGATGTAGCTGTGGTTTTGGCCCGGATGTTGCTCCCGGGTGTCCCTCTTGGCCGACCTAACACAACCGGGTGGAGAAGTCCACTGGTCAAAGCCCGTCCGTGGGAAGTCAAAAGGCTAGATCTCGTGGTCAACCGCTCCAGGGTTAGGCGGGACGGGGGCCCTGGGGGGGTAGCAATGCCACCGGAGCGTCGTACCGGGCCCTCATACATGCGGGGTGGTGTTGTGGCATGTCCAAAGAGGCGGCACCTGGAGGGGGAAAA
>NC_041389.1:286433094-286435958 GCF_002162155.2 Triticum dicoccoides
AAGAGGTGGCACCTGGAGGGGGAAAACGGACGCATCGGGTCTACACGGAGGGGATGTAGCTGTCGGTTTGGCCCGGATGTTGCTCCCAGGTGTCCCTCTGAGCTGACCTGACACAACTGGGTGGAGAGGTCCACTGTTCAAAGCTCGTCCGTGGAAAGTCAAAGGGTTAGATCTCGTGGTCAACCGCTCCAGGGTTAGGCGGGACGCGGGCCCTGGGGGGATGGGGGGTAGCAATGCCACCGGAGCGTCGCACCGGCCCCTCATACATGCAGGGTGGTGTGGTGGCATGTCTGAAGAGGCGGCACGCGTCTCCGGGGTTCGGCCCCCTCACGGACGGCGCCATCGCCGGCACCTGGAGGGGGAAAACGGATGTGTCGGGTCTACACGGAGGGGATCTTGCTGTGGGCCTGGCCCGGATGTTGCTCCAAAGTGTTCCTATGGGCTGACCTAACACAACCGGGTGGACGCACAACTGGACTCACATTACCCCCTTCACGCAGCTTCCCTATTTTAAGGACCTCAAACTTCCATACAACATCGACGTGATGCACACCGAAAAGAATGTCGCAGAGTCCCTTTTTAACACGATCCTCAACATTCCTGATAAGACAAAGGATAATGTTAATGCTAGAGTCGATCAACAGAATATTTGTGATAGACCACGTCTTCACATGCAACCTCCCACAGGCAGTCGAAAATCTTGGTTCAAGCCAGATGCTGACTTCATACTTAAAAAGGATCATAAGATGGAGGCATTCAAGTGGCTGAAACACGTCGTGAAGTTCACTGATGGTTATGCATCGAATATAAGTAAGGGGGTCAATCTTTCAACGGGCAGAGTGACCGGGCTCAAGAGTCATGACTATCATGTATGGATTGAGCGGATTATGCCGGTGATGGTTCGGGGCTATGTTCCCGAGCGTGTCTGGCGTGTGCTTGCAGAGTTAAGCCATTTCTTCCGAACGCTTTGTGCTAAAGAAGTATGTCCTGGGAAGATAAAAGAAATGCATAAGAAGGCGCCGGAGTTGATATGCAAGCTAGAGAAGATCTTCCCGCCAGGCTTCTTTACTCCGATGACACATCTCATTTTGCACCTTGCGAACGAGGTATTGTTGGGGGGCCCTGTGCAGTATCGTTGGCAGTACGGCCCTGAGAGACAGAACAAGCATCTGAGACAGAAATGTGGAAACAAAGCTAAGATTGAAGCTTCCATAGCTGAGGCAGTTATCCTAGAGGAGGTGGCAGACCTCAGGACAGCCTACTATCCGGACCATGTTCCCACGTTGCACAATAAGGTGTCTCGATACAATACAGAAGAACCCAAGTATAAACCCAAGTTGCCTTTATTCACCGGGCAAGGTGGCAGGGCTGGATGCTCGACATCTTATGTCATGCCACGAGATGAGTGGGAGGATGTCATGTTCTATATCTTGCACAACATCAAGGAAGTTGAGGATGAGTGGATGAGGTAATACCTTTGCACCATTCTTTTAGTCAATTCGTTATGTTCACTTTGCCTAGTTCTTATACCGCTTTTCTTATTGTAGTCGATTCGTTGAAGAAGAATGGACAGGAATGCTGCCTCCTACTGAAGTGGAGGCACTTGCTCTTCTCCGAAAGGGTGCTGATGGAAGGAAAAATTTCGTTGCGTGGTTCATGGAGAAAGTAATTTTTCACACTTTCAATTAAACTCATGCACCCTATAATTTCAATTAAACTCATGCACCCTATAATTTCAATTGAACTTGTAGGGAAATGATCCGACCGAATCAATGGATGAAGAATTGAGATGGGTTTCCATGGGTTTTGACCCTGTCGTCATGACATGCGAAAAGTATGATGTGAATGGGTATCGCTTCCATACAGAGGAGCACCAGAACAGTCGGCCTGATCCCAAAACCATAAATACCGGAGTCTTCACTGAAGGAGATAATAAAATAGATTACTACGGAAGGGTAGGAAAAATATACGAGCTTACATTCAAACTTGGCCGCGAACACCTAAGTCTCACTGTGTTCAAATGCCGATGGTTCGACCCCAAAAAGGGCCTGAGACATACGCCTTCTGTTGGTTTAGTTGAAGTTAAACCATCAACCGTCTATGCCGGAGCTGATCTCTTTATCGCCGCTACCCAGGCCACACAAGTATATTATCTGCCTTACCCATGCCAGAAAGAGTACCTAAAGGGTTGGGAAGTTGTGTTCAAGGTGTCGCCGTATGGTAAGCTACCGGACCCGAACGATGATGATTACTACAACATAAACCCCATGACATACGAGGGACTGTTCTATCAAGAGGAACATGATGACGTGGTCCGAAACAACGAGGATGATGACTTGGGTTATGTTGACCTGGACCCAAACGACGACGACGCACGGATTGATGGTGAGGCAGTTGTGAATCAAAGAGACATAATTATGCTTGAAAAGTTAAATGAAGACGCTGACGATGAGGAAGAGCCTCCACCTCCGTCAGACAACGAAGAAGATATGCGTGATAGTGATGATGAGACCGCTCCACAAATAGATTACAATAGTGATGATTCATATGGGTTCTAGAAAATGTAAGTTCTTTTAATGATCATTAAAATAGTATGCTTAATGTGCTCTTCTGGTATTAATGTTTTTCCTGTATGCTTGTTTAATTGATATCCTTACTAATTGTTTATTCTCTTCTCAATGCAGGTTTGCTAATCACGGGCAAGTCCAACGGTGCCAGTTTCCTCAGTAAATTTAAAGGACTTACTCAGAGTGGACGAGCCCACAAGGTTCCCTCCCGACTACGCGAGGATGACACCTCACAGGGAGGTGGAGGGGTCGGGGGAGGAGACCCTAGAGGAGGAGGCGGTGGGGGGAGAGCCCCTA
>NC_041389.1:286435974-286439062 GCF_002162155.2 Triticum dicoccoides
AGGAGGAGGCCGAGGAGGAGGGTGAGGAGGAGGAGGCCGAGGAGGAGGGTGAGGAGGAGGAGGCCGAGGAGGAGGGTGAGGAGGAGGGCGAGGAGGGTGGAGGGGAGGTTGATCCCGAGTTGTGGGGTGACTTGCCACCGGGTGCTCCGCAGGGGTGGCTGCGTGGTAATGCCGGACTACCTACACCACCTTCTATCGAGGAGCACAAGTGGCTCATTGAACCTGTGGGGACAGAGTAAGTGCCTCTCAATCATATTTTCAACACATGACAACATTTTCTTATTGTACACATGGCAATCATTTGATTCTTTTGCAGAAACTGGATCCTTCGCGGAAATGGCCGTAAACCGAACGGCCTTATCACTGTCCTGTTGAAGCACTTTTGGCCTGGCCTATTCTGCCCGCGGCCAGACAGGGACCTGCAGCTGCGGGTTTTGGCCACGAGCTAGGCCCACTACGAGGCTTGCAGCAATGCGGAGTACGGGACGGCCGCTAAGGCCGTGATCACCAAATTTTGGGTAAGTTCTCTTCTGAATCACTTGTCTTCAGTTTCGTTCATAGTTTATCATTGGATCACTCAACTCATGCCTTGTTTGCTTCTGGTTTATGCAGCAACTCTATAGAGTTCTTGACGAGCACAAGGCCAGAGCCGACGTGGTCTTGCTTGCGGCTGCGAAGAAGAAAGCTCGTCAGTTGCAGTACGAGGTGCGCTGGGTTGCCGTCTCGCAGTACTACCACTACTACCTGCACCAAAAGATGACCAAAAGTCAAGCGCAGAAGCAGCGACTTACCTTGAACAGGGAGCAGTTCATGATGGTAACTATTACTAACTTTTCATTGTTTCAAGCAGTCAACTCTATGTTTCGTGCTCACATGTCATGCTTCCAAAATTTGCATAGGTTGTTCCTCGTTGGTGCTATGGAAGGCATGACGGATGGGCGAGTTTGGTGGATAGGTGGCTCGGCGCCGATGCAGAGTTTGCTGCCAAGAGCATCAAGGGCCGGGCTAACCGTGGAGCCGACGGGACACACGGCCAAGGAAACAGGAACCACTGGAGCTTCAAGGCCATGAAGGTATATCTATGTGCATGATGCATTTTTGTTCTTCTTTACCGTCATGTTCTTATGTATGGCTAACTTCTATTTGACGTTGTAGGAGGACAAGTTGAAGAGGCCGCTCTCAGACATGGAGTCGTGGAAGCTGGCCCGCGAGCGGAGTCGTCGCAAGGAGGGCGAGAGCCAGTACTACGGCAAGACCGAGGAGCACCTGGGGTCTTACATTCATCACTATCAGGAGTTGCATCCGGATGTTCCTGTTGCCGAGGTCGCCCAGTCTCAGATCGACGACACGGCGGCGGTGGCCATCCAGGGGAAGAAGAATGGCTGGTATCCGTGTTTCGACGGCTTGATCACTCCTTTGATCTCGTACACACAGCTTCGGGCTAGCAACCCGAGCCAGTTAGAGAGTACGGGGCGTTCACAGACTCCTTTAGCCTGCCAGCATGCTATAAGTACTTCCTCTTTATCTTTTTCTATCTAGCATTCTCAGTTTATTTTCAGCATTGCTCACTTAGAAACAATCTAAATTATGTAGGCATATAAGGAGTTTGTCGAGCATAGGAATCTCGAGGTGCGGGAGTACTTGAAACGAGTGAAGGCAAACGATGATTACAACCGTCAGATGATGACGGTTAGTTCTGCCCTCTTAAAACCAAGCTAAATTTTTGCACTTTCATTCCTTCTGATCTTCTAGTTTGCTTGTTTAACTAACATTCAGGCTATGTTGGCGTCTTGGAGTAACGGCACGGGTCCACCACAAATGGGACCCCCACCACCACCTGCGGGAGAACCCCCACACGTGCCCATGTTCGATGAATGGGTGGCACTAGGCAGTGATGGTCCGGTTAGTACATTTGCCTAACTACTGACAAACTAGTTCTCGTTCATTCAACACTATCATATCATATTTACTGTTAGAATCTTTTCTGAAACATGTAGGGGACCGGTGGCTCGACTCGTGCTCCGTCGACCCCAGTCACTCCGATCTGGCAGAGTGGTGGTGGTCGCGATGGCAGTTTTGGCGGAGGTGGTGTTGGTTTTGGCGGAGGTGGTGGTTTTGGCGGAGGTGGTCTTGCTTGATGATTCCGTGCATGTGGCCGTCGTGCCATGCCTTTCATATTCCTACTTTTATGATGTTTCATGTCTTGCACTACTTTTATGTTCATGAACTTGAGTCGGTGATGATCTTTAGATGATGTGATGAACTTGAGTATGTTTAGATGATGATGGTGAACTTGAGTATGTTTAGATGATGAACTGTCATATTTCTGCATAATTTCATATTGTTCTGTTTTGAAATGCTGTCAAATGAATTGGAAAAGAGAAAACAGGGAAAAAAAACTATGGCATATATAAGCCCAGGAGTCACCAGGGCTCGCCACGTGGTGGATCTATGCCGACGGCAAAGCCGTAGGCATACCTCTGCTGCCAGGAGTAACCAGAAGACGACACGTGGCAGAGCTATGCCTACGGCAAAGCCGTCGGCATAGATTCATCTATGCCTACGGCTTTGCCGTAGGCATAGCCCTGCCACCAGGAGTACCACTGGTTGCCACGTGGCAGAGGTATGCCGACGGCAAGGCCGTCGGCATATATCTGCCACGTGGCATTGCATGATTCGTCCGCGTTTTTGACGGCGCCGTCCGTTGCCGTCAGACGAAAAAGACTGCCGACGGCTATACTATGCCGACGGCTGACGCTAGGCCGTCGGCATAGGCCCCTATGCCGACGGCTTTACTATGCCGACGGTCTGACAAGACTACGCTGACGGCATCTACGCCGACGGGTCTATGCCGACGGCAGCCGTAGGCATAGACCTATGCCGACGGCTTGGGGGCCTATGCTGACGGCCCTTGGCCGTAGGCATAGACCGCGAGTCCGGTAGTGTCTGGTGTCAATGAAAAGCAGCAACTGCTGGATCATAAAAAAAACCCTACAATCTTCACCCCGTGCTTAGTCCATTGTTTGACCAAAAATGTTACGCATACAGGCTTTTACGGGCCTGCTACAAACCCTTCCATAAATTCTCT
>NC_041389.1:286439379-286449713 GCF_002162155.2 Triticum dicoccoides
GGGGCCCGCCCTCACCCATTATTTGATTGAGGTTAGATTAACTCCAACGCGGTGATCCATTTCCACCGCCGTCCGTTTGGGTCACTGTGTACAAAAATGTTGCCCAACGCGCTGACCCATTCCCAAAACACGTCAGCTTTGCATCCGCGCGGACCCATTTTCGGCCCCAATTTGCGTCTGAAATGCATTGGCGTGGACTCGCCGCATGCCCGCTCAGTGTCCGCCGCGTCCTCACATGGCGGCAGGCCAACTGCCTCCCGCGTCTTAATTAATAACGACCATAGACCGCGGGCTCAGGCGTCAACGACGGCGAGCATCCTTTTTAATCAGAGCATGCGGGGGCCCGGCCTCGTCCTCTTCAAGTCTCCCGTCCCCATCTAGCCACTCCTGCTGCTCCCCTGCCGGCGACAAATCCTAGCCAGCTCGCGCCACCATGGGCTTCTTCGCCGGCAAAAACAAGGGCAAGACCCCTGCCTCATCCTCTTTGCACGCGATCCCTCCTCCCCCCGCCGCCGGCGTCAGCCCGCCCCGCGATGCAAAGGATAGGCTTCCCAGTGCACCAGGCGAGGTGGCACTAGGAGCACCTTATCCCCCTCACGTACCCTGACGTTACGATGCTGCATGATTGCCATTTGGATCCAAATAGGATCCCAGTGCCGGCGGTGCCGTGGACGGTGCGGGCTCACGCGGAGGATGTGCATCGCCGTTGGGATATGCCGCCACCAGCGCAGCATCTCAACCCCGCCTACACAAGCGACTCTTCCGGCTGGGAGGTCTGGTTCGCCGTCGAACACGAACAGTAGTGCCGGATCGGCGTCCAGCACATGCGGGCTGACACCCCACCGCCCCACGTCATGCGCGACGAGGACTGGGTGGTGGAGGCTGCCTACAAGGCGACATTGGCGGCTGTCCTTCGTGAAAGCAAAGAGGAAGAGCGGCGCAAGGAGAAGGAGGTGGTGGCGTACCAAGCGCGCATGGCGGAGGCCATGGCACTCTCCGCTGCCGGAGACTATGTCGTGCCATCGTTGGCGCCGCCGTCCCCCGTCAAGACCGAGCCGACGCCGTCCCCTATGCTGGCGCCCCAGCAGTGGACCTGGCAATGAGAGATACGCGAGTGGGTCAGCGCACTACCCATCTGGCTTGGGACGACGCCGGCTCAGGAGGAAATGTACCTCAAGCACTGGCGACAGCGCCGATTGGCGGAGGAGTGTCATGAGGGCGAGCGTCTGGAGCAGTGGGAGCGCGACGCCGAGGAGGAGCAGCGGGGGGCGGAGGAGCAGGATCGCCAGGTCCGCGCTGTCCAGCCCGCGGCGGTCACGCCGGCGCAGCAGGACGTCGCCATAGCCTGGAAGACGACGTAACCCTGGGCTGGCCCGGCACTGACGCTCATCGACCTCACCGGCCTCGACCATAACGACGAGGAGGCCTCGGGCGGCGCTCCTCCACCTAGTTTTTAGTTGAATTAAATGCTTTTAATTAATGTAACGTGGACTTGTGGACTATAGCCGGCGACATTTATGTTTAATTAATGTCTTTAATTTCAAAATATTTGCGCTTTTTATTTTTTTTGTGCCCGAACTAAAAAGAAGGGTCGGCCCTTCGTTGGGCGCAAGCGCCGATCCAAACGCGAAAACGAACATGAATGTTTGCTGGACCGATCAAATGGACAAAAAGTGAACAAAATCACTGTCCGTTTGCCTGTTGGAGTTGCTCTTACAGTAGTCTTTTTTTCTTCTTCGAAAAAACTTCCAATCCATTTCTTTAATCATAGAACACTAAAAATAAAAATTACATTCAAATCCGTAGACTATCTAGCAACGACTACAAACACTGTTGTGTCAGGGTACATCCACCTCCATGAATCCCATTTTGTGAACTCTTGAACCCATCTAAGGTAAGAGTGGGGAGGAGAAAATTTACTCTACAAGACAGAGCAGCGATTGTACGTGTATCAAAGCAGAAGCTCAGGCTACCGATTTCCTAGGCCCGAGTCCGGCAGCTCTGCGCAGCCAAGACGATAACCTCCAGCAGATGAAAGGAAAGGCAGACCATGCATCTGCGCTCAGGGTATGGGTGGCAATCAAACAGTCCAGTCGACATCTAAAGTGGTCTCCGGAACGTCTCCTACGGCAACTGAACTTTCTACAATTCCGTAACCGAGCGGCAACTCCACAGTATGAAACGAAGTATTAATGCCTGATAGATCCACAACCTAACTGTTCATGCCTGATTTTGTTGGCCTTATTACTAATTCCATGTAGTTGCCACCTACGTAGCTTGCGTCTCCCAACAGGACTCGGGTCTGAAACGCTGCAATATTGCTTTCGATCTATGCATGCGGGGTAGCATATCCCAACCTAGCTATCTAGCAGGTGAAGTAGATTTTCACCTCATCAATCCTCTACAGTAGCAGCTTTAAATTGTTTGTTAACTCGGCACGTCTCTGCATTCTTCTTTTCCTTATGCTCAAACTTGCAACCCAAATATTGTTAAAGAAAAGAAGCGTGATAGTAGCCTACACCCTCGTCCAGCGTTCATCACTCCTTTCACTCTTCCAGGGATGCCCAGTAGTGATGGGCTCTCACTGCCGGCCGCCACTGATAACATGGCTTCAGTGACGGGCGTGTTGCCCACCACTCTTATTGTCAGTACTTGTCGCGGGCACTGATTGGCGGGCGCTAGTGACATACTTTGCCAAGCCAAAAGAATAAGAGTTGTCATGGCAGTGTCTTTTACTGCCGTGACAGCTGTTTTCATTTTAATAATAATATGATTATTGTAGAGTTCTATATAGGAGAATGAACGTTTGTTTTTGAAAAAAAATAAAAATTCAAAATTTTGGTTTGAAAAAATCTGAAAAAAATTGTATGACTAAACAAGATGTGAAGCGTATGTGTGTAAAATTTCAATGTACAATCTTATATTTGTTTTTTTTTTTTGCACAACCCTCATTTCAGCGTATTTCATTCAGAAAATTTACACACCTGTGACTATGCCTTCATCTATCTCCGTATTTGTTTCAGAATTTTTTGAAATGTAAAAATATGAATTTTGAATTTGGAGGCCTCCACGGAGCTCGGCCTCCAAAAGCAATTTCCGCATATATAGCACAATTGAATAACATACTTTCATTGTTGAACACTTTCAGATAACACTAGATTAACCGCATACAATATGTATGTTCAACGAAGTTGTAGTACGATAGAAGTTTGAACACGAAATCGAGATCAACACCAAGAAGCAGCAATGGTGACTGCGAGACATTGTACCACAGATAGTGAAGGAAATATGCCCTAGAGGCAATAATAAAGTTGTTATTTTATATTTCCTTATATCATGATAAATGTTTATTAATATTCATGCTAGAATTGTATTAACCGGAAACTTGATACATGTGTGGATACATAGACAAAACACTGTGTCCCTATTAAGCCTCTACTAGACTAGCTCGTTAATCAAAGATGGTTAAGTTTTCTAACCATAGACATGTGTTGTCATTTGATGAATGAGATCACATCATTGGGAGAATGATGTGATGGACAAGACCAATCCGTTAGCTTAGCATAATGATCATTCAGTTTTATTGCTATAGCTTTCTTCATGTCATATACATATTCCTTTGACTATGAGAGTATGCAACTCCCGGATACCGGAGGAATGCCTTGTGTGCTATCAAATGTCACAACGTAACTGGGTGATTATAAAGATGCACTACAGGTATCTCTGAAGGTGTTTGTTGGGTTGGCATAGATCGAGATTAGGATTTGTCACTCCGAGTATCGGAGAGGTATCTCTGGGCCCTCTCGGTAATGCATATCATAATAAGCCTTGCAAGCAATGTGACTAATGAGTTAGTTGCGGGATGATGCATTACAAACGAGTAAAGAGACTTGCCGGTAACGAGATTGAACTAGGTATGAAGATATCGACGATCGAATCTCGGGCAAGTAACATACCGATGACAAAGGGAATAACGTATGTTGTCATTAAGGTTCAACTGTTAAAAGATCTTCGTGCAATATGTAGGAATCAATATGGGCATCCAGGTTCCGCTATTGGTTATTGACTAGAGAGGTGTCTCGGTCATGACTATATAATTCCCGAACCCGCAGGGTCGCACGCTTAACGTTCGTTGACGCTAGAGTAGTATTGGGATATTTGATGAGTGGTAGCCAAATGTTGTTCGGAGTCCCGGATGAGATCTCAGACTTCAGGAGGAGTCCCGGAATGGTCAAGAGGTAAAGATTTATATATGGGAAGTCATATTTTGGGTTTTGGAAGAAGATGCTTTTTTCGGTATTGCACCAGGAAGCTTTTAGAAGGTTACGGAGGATTCCGGAGGGGTCCGGAAGTCCACAAGTGGTTCCACCATGACCCAAGGGCTGTCATGGGCTGCTGGGAGGAGCCCTGGCCTTATTGGGCTAGGCGCACCAAGTGCTCAAAAGCCCATGTGGCTAGGGAAGGCAAAAAAGGAAGGAGTCCTAGTAGGAATAGGATTGGACTTGGAGTCCAAGTCCTCTTCCCCTTAGCTGCGCCCTAGGGATTGGAGGGGCTGTTTACCACGCCCCTCCACCTATATATAGTGGGGAGGGGGCGCCCCAAGAGGACACACCAAGACCTTGGCACCCCTCTCTCTCCTGTTACTCCGTAGTTCCACCGCCTCGTCTCGGTGACGCTTAGCGAAGCGCTGTCGGTGTTCCACCACCACCATCACCACCATGCCGTCGTTTTGGTTGTGATCCCATCTACTTCTCCTCCCCCACTTGCTGGATCAAGAAGGAGGAGACGTCATCGATCCGCACGTGTGCTAAACTCGGATGTGCCGTCCGTTCGACACTAGATCGGTTGGATCGTGATCGGATCGTGGAGAGTACGATTGCATCAACCGCGTAATAAACGCTTCCGTTTAACGATCTACGAGGGTACGTACACACGCTCTCGCCTCTCGTAGCTATGCATCTCCATGGATAGATCTTGCGTGTGCGTAGAAATTTTTGAAATTGCATGCTACGTTTCCTAACAGTGGCATCCGAGCCAGGTCTATGCGTAGATGATATGCACGAGTAGAACACAAAGAGTTGTGGGCTGTGATAGTCATACTGCTTACCACCAACGTCTTATTTTGATTCGGTGGTATTGTTGGATGAAGCGGCCCGGACCTACCTTACATGACCATGTTCATGAGACCGGTTCCACCGATAGACATGCAACTAGTTTTGCATAAAGGTGGCTGGCGGGTGTCTGTTTCTCCAACTTTAGTTGAATCAAATTTGACTATGGCCGGTCCTTGTTGAAGGTTAAAACAGCAAATTTGACGAAACACCATTGTGGTTTTGATGCGTAGGTAAGAACGGTTCTCACTAGAAGCCCGTAGCAGCCACGTAAAACTTGAAAAAACAAAATAGAGGACGTCTAACTTGTTTTTGCAGGGCATGTTGTGATGTGATATGGTCAAGACATGATGTGATATACGTTGTTGTATGAGATGATCATGTTTTTTACAAGTTATTGGCAACTGGCAGGAGCCTTATGGTTGTCGCTTTATTGTATGAAAAAAAACGCCATGTAATTGTTTTACTTTATCACTATACGTTAGCGATAGTTGTAGAAGCAATAGTTAGCGAGACGACCATGATGCTACGATGGAGGTCAAGGTGTCAAGGTGTCAAGCCGGTGACGATGGAGATCATGACGGTGCTTTGGAGATGGAGATCAAAGGCGCAAGATGATGATGGCCATATCATGTCACATATTTTGATTGTATGTGATGTTTATATTTTATGCATCTTATTTTGCTTAGTACGGCGGTAGCATTATGATCCCTTAACTAAATTTCAAGGTATAGGTGTTCTCCCTGAGTATGCACCCTTGCGAAAGTTCTTCATGTTGAGACACCACGTGATGATCGGGTGTGATAGGCTTTACGTTCACATACAACGGGTGCAAGATAGTTTTGCACATGCGGAATACTCAGGTTAAAGTTGACGAGCCTAGCATGTACAGACATGGCCCCTAAACACTGGAGACCGAAAGGTTGAACGTGAATCATGTAGTAGATATGATCAACATAGAGATGTTCACCATTGATGACTACTCCATCTCACGTGATGATCAGGCATGGTTTAGTTGATTTGGATCACGTGTCATTTAGATGACTTGAGGGATGTCTATCTAAGTGGGAGTTCTTAAGTAATATGATTAATTGAACTTAATTTATCTTGAACTTAGTCCTGATAGTATTTGCATATCTATGTTGTAGATCAATAGCTTGCGATGTAGCTCCTCGTTTATTTTTTGATATGTTCCTAGAGAAAAATGAGTTGAAAGATGATAGTAGCAATGATTCGGCCTGGGTCCGTGATCTGAGAATTATCCTCATTGCTGCACAGAAGAATTATGTCCTTGATGCACTGCTAGGTGACGGACCTATTGCAGGAGCAGATGCAGACATTTATGAACGTTTGGCAAGCTCGATATGATGACTACTTGATAGTTTAGTGCGCCATGCTTTACGGCTTAAAACCAGGACTTCCAAAATGTTTTGAACGCCACGGAGCATATAAGATGTTCCAAGATCTGAAATTGGTATTTCAGACTCATGCCCGAGTTGAGAGGTATGAGACCTCTGACAAGTACTTTTCCTACAAGATGGAGGAGAATAGCTCAACCGGTGAGCATGTGCTCAAAACGTCTGAGTATTACAATTGCTTGAATCAAGCGGGAGTTAATCTTCCAGATAAGATAGTGATTGACAGAGTTCTCTAGTCACTATCACCAAGTTACTTGAACTTCGTGATGGACTATAATATGCAAGGGATGACAAAAACGATTCCCGAGCTCTTTGCGATGCTAAAATTGGCGAAAGTAGAAATCAAGAAAGAGCATCAAGTGTTGATGGTTAACAAGACCACTAGTTTCAAGAAAAGGGGCAAAGGAAAAGAAAGGGAACTTCAAGAAAGAATGGCAAGCAAGTTGCCACTCCCGTGAAGAAACCCAAAGCTAGACCTAAGCCTGAAACTGAGTGCTTCTACTGCAAATGGAATGGTCACTGGAAGCGGAACTACCCCAAATACTTGGCGGATAAGAAGGATGGAAAAATGAACAAAGGTATATTTGATATACTGTTATTGATGTGTACTTTACTAGTATTCATAGTAAACCCAGGGTATTTGATACTGGTTCAGTTGATAAGATTAGTAACTCGAAGCAGGAATTGCAAAATGAATAGAGACTAGTTAAGGGCGAGGTGGCGATGTGTGTCGGAAGTGATTCCAAGGTTGATAAGATCACGATCGCACACTCCCTCTACCTTCGAGATTAGTGTTGGACCAAAAATATTATTTGGTGTTTGCGTTGAGCGTGAATATGATTGGATCATGTTTATTGCGATACGGTTATTCATTTAAGTTGGAGAATAATTGTTGTTCTGTTTACATGAATAAAACCTTCTATGGTCATACACCCAATGAAAATGGTTTACTGAATCTCGATCATAGTGATACACATATTCATAATATTGATGCCAAAAGATGCAAAGTTGATAATGATAGTGCAACATATTTGTAGCACAGCCGTTTAGGTCATATTGGTGTAAAGCGCTTGAAGAAACTCCATATGAATGGATTTTTGGAATCACTTGATTATGAATCATTTGATACTTGCGAACCATGCCTCATGGGGAAGATGACTAAAACTCGTTCTCTGGAACAATGGAGCAAGCCACTAACTTATTGGAAATAATACATACTGATGTATGCGGTCCGATGAGTGTTGAGGCTCGCGGTAGGTATCGTTATTTTCTGACCTTCACAGATGATTTGAGCAGATATGGGTATATCTACTTGATGAAACACAAGTCTGAAACATTTGAAAAGTTCAAAGAATTTCAGAGTGAAGTGGAGAATCATCGTAACAAAAAAATAAAGTTTCTACATCTGATCGCGGAGGCGAATATTTGAGTTACGAGTTTGGCCTTCATTTAAAACAATGTGGAATAGTTTCACAACTCACGCCACCTGGAACACCACAGCATAATGGTGTGACCGAACGTTGTAACCGTACTTTATTAGATATGGTGCGGTCTATGATATCTCTTACCGATTTACCACTATCGTTTTGAGGTTATGCATTAGAGACAGCTGCATTCACGTTAAATAGGGCACCGTCTAAATCCATTGAGACGACATCGTATGAACTGTGGTTTAGCAAGAAACCTAAGTTGTCGTTTCTTAAAGTTTGGGGTTGCAATGCTTATGTGAAAACGCTTCAGCCTAATAAGCTCGAACCCAAATCGGAGAAGTGCTTCTTCATAGGACACCCAAAGGAAACTGTTGGGTACTGATGACCCACAAGTATAGGGGATCTATCGTAGTCCTTTCGATAAGTAAGAGTGTCAAACCCAACGAGGAGCAGAAGGAAATGATAAGTGGTTTTCAGCAAGGTATTCTCTGCAAGTACTAAAATAAATGGTAATAGATAGTTTTGTGATATGATATATGGTAACGAGCAACAAGTCACAAAAGTAAATAAAGTGCAGCAAGGTGGCGCAATCCTTTTTGTAGCAAAGGACAAGCCTGGACAAACTCTTATAATAGGAAAAGCGCTCCCGAGGACACATGGGAATATCGTCAAGCTAGTTTTGATCACGCTCATATTGTTCGCGTTCGGTACTTTGATAATTTGATATGTGGGTGGACTGGTGCTTGGGTGCTGTTCTTACTTGAACAAGCATCCCACTTATGATTAACCTCTATTGCAAGCATCCGCAACTACAACAAAAGTATTAAGGTAAACCTAACCATAGCATGAAACATATGGATCCAAATCAGCCCCTTACGAAGCAACGCATAAACTAGGGTTTAAGTTTCTATCACTCTAGCAACCCATCATCTACTTATTACTTCCCAATGCCTTCCTCTAGGCCCAAATAATGGTGAAGTGTTATGTAGTCGACGTTCACATAACACCACTAGAGGTTATACAACATACATCTTATCAAAATATCGAACGAATACCAAATTCACATGACTACTAATAGCAAGACTTCTCCCTTGTCCTCAGGAACAAACATAACTACTCACAAAGCATATTCATGTTCAAAATCAGAGGGGTAATAATGTGCATAAAGGATCTGAACATATGATCTTCCACCAAATAAACCAACTAGCATCAACTACAAGGAGTAATCAATACTACTAGCAACCTACTAGCACCAATCCCGGACTTGGAGACAAGAATTGGATACAAGAGATGAACTAGGGTTTGGAGATGAGATAGTGCTGGTGAAGATGTTGATGGAGATTGCCCTCTCCCGATGAGAGGAGCGTTGGTGATGACGATGGTGATGATTTCCCCCTCCCGGAGGGAAGTGTCCCCGGCAGAACAGCTCTGCCAGAGCCTTAGATTGGTTCCGCCTCGTGGCGGCGGAGTCTCGTCCCGATAGGTTCTTTTCTATTTTTTTTCTCATCGAAAGACTTCATATAGGAGAAGATGGGCGTCGGATAGCCACCAGGGGGCCCACGAGGTAGGGGGGCGCGCCCAGGGGGGCGCCCCCCACCCTCGTGAGCAGGGTGTGGGCCCCCTGGCCTTCATCTTTGGCGATGATTTTTCTTTATTTATTTTAAGGTATTCCGTGGAGTTTCAGGACTTTTGGAGTTGCACAGAATAGTCCTTCAATATTTGCTCCTTTTCCAGCCCAGAATTCCAGCTGGCGGCATTCTCCCTCTTCATGTAAACCTTGTAAAATAAGAGAGAATAGCCATAAGTATTGTGACATAACGTGAAATAAAAGCCCATAATGCAATAAATATTGACATAAAAGCATGATGCAAAATGGACGTATCAACTCCCCCAAGCTTAGACCTCGCTTGTCCTCAAGCGAAAAGCCGATAACAATAAATATGTCCTCATGTTTAGAGGTAGAGGCATCGATAAAAATAAAATACGGACATGAAGGCATCATGATTACTTCATAACAGCAACATATATAAATTTTGTCATATTATTACTCATGTTCAAGTGATGATCTTTTCACAAAGCCAAAATATGAATCAGAAACCTTATTGGGCACCAACAATTATAATCTCAGTCATTGAAGCAATTGCAATTTATCATAACATCGGAAAGAGTTTATGTCAGAGCTTAAAAGCAAGTCCACATACTCAACTATCACTTAGTCCTTCATAATTGCTAACACTCACGCAATACTTGTGGTTACGGAGTTTTAATCGGACACATAGAAAGATAGGGGATTATAGTTTTGCCCCACAACTTTTTACCTTAAGGGTAATGTCAACAATAATAATTCATGCTCCCCCACATCCAATTAGATAGAT
>NC_041389.1:286450204-286464559 GCF_002162155.2 Triticum dicoccoides
ATATATCATGTTCTTTCCAACATGCTGAGCTTGCCAAAGGATAAAATAAACAGGAAAAGGTGAAGATCACCGTGACTCTTGCATAAGGTAGAGGATAATAATAAAAGATAGGCCCTTCACAGAGGGAAGCAGAGGTTGTCATGCGCGTTTAGGGTTGATGCACAAAATCTTAATGCAAAAGAACGTCACTTTATATTGCCCCTTGCATGTGGACCTTTATTATGCAGTCTGTCGCTTTTATTGCGTCCATAACAAGTTCGTACAAAGTTTATTTTCTCCGCACTAATAAGTCATGCATATTTAGAGAGAAATTTTTATAGCTTTCACCGATGACAACTTACTTGAATGATCTTACTCAATCCATAGGTAGATATCGTGGACTCTCATGGCAAAACTGGTTTAAGGGTATTTGGAAGCACAAGTAGTATTTTTACTTAGTGCTGAGAATTTGGCTAGCATGAGGGGGAAAGGAAAACTCAACACGGTAGAGGAACCATGACAACATACTTTATCTCAGATGTAAGAAAACATAACTCATTATGTTGTCTTCCTTGTCCAACATCAACTCTTTAGCATGTCATATTTTAATGAATGCTCCCAATCATAAAAGATGTCAATGATAATATATCTATATGTGAAACCCCTCTTTCCTTATTACTTCCTATTAATTGCAAGGATGACCAAAGCTATATTTGCTAACTCCCAACAACTTTTAATCATCATACTCTTTCTATGTGAAGTCATTACTTTCAATAAGATCAATATGAACTCCTTGATTCTTTTTATTCTTTTTCTTCTAATCACCCAAGATCATGGCAAAATACTCAAGCCCTTGACTCAACACTAATCTTTATTATATAGCTCATGGACTCAATTACAAAGAAAGATCATAAAGCAAAGCTCAAAACTAGATCATGCCATGACTTTATTCTACTAAATCAAGATACTGCTAATAGGATCGAACTAAGAAAAAGGTAAAGATAGGAGTTGTGATGGTGATACGATACCAGGGCACCTCCCCCAAGCTTGGCAGTTGCCAAGGGGAGTGCCCATACCCAGGTGATTATGTCTCCTTCTTTATTGTTGGTGTAATATTCTTGGCGATGATTCCCCTTAAGATACGGTTCTCCTCCTCGAGCTTATTGACCTGATGCTTGAGGTCCATTATTTCCTTGCGAAGCTTTCTTGTAACGGCTAAAGCTCCTTGCACCCAAGGGTGTTGCATAGCTGCGGGAGAACCAGAGATACTTCTCCTCATATTTTCATAGGAAAGAAATTTAACATTGGAAGGGATAACCGAGTTTGGAATAGCTAAGCTCTGTAGTTCCCCCATCGTAAACCCAGCTCGAAAGCGAGAGGTGACTTCTTGATCTTCCATGGCATCTACTCTCATCAGGTCAGCCTCCACCTCTTCCTCCGTTGCTGGCCCAAAGTGGTCAGCGTCGCTGTTTGCCCTTGGTTCCAGTGCCGGGTCAGATACCCGGCTCTCCCCGACTGACTCTTGAGAAGCCATCTTGCTCTTATCTGCAGCAGCAACAGCTCAAAACAAAAATAGAGGATATTTGCGTGATACAGGAGTCAAAACCTTCGGGAGTATATATAATGAATTTTTACCGACCAAAATATGTAACGTGCAAGGAAACGGAGTCCGGAGGGCACACGAGGTGCTCACAAGGTAGGGGGGCGCGCCCAGGGGGGTAGGGCGTGCCCTCCACCCTCGTGGAGGCCTCGTGTCCTCCCCGGACTGCTACTTATTTTTCTATTTTTCTAAATATTCCAAAACGGAGAAATATTGCCTTAAAAATTGTTTTGGAGTCGGTTTACTTACCGTACCACATACCTATTTCTTTTTGGAGTCTGGAACGTTCTGGAAAGTGTCCCTTATGTATTCCTCCGGGGTTACGGTTTCAATAATATTAGTTTCAACATTTATAGGATTACCTGAGATACAGTGTTTGATCCTTCGATCGTTTACCACCTTCGGATTTGTGCCTACGAAGTTGTTGATTTTTATGGCACCGGAACGATAGACCTCCTCGATAACGTAAGGACCTTCCCATTTGGAGAGAAGTTTTCCTGCAAAAAATCTTAAACGAGAGTTGTATAGCAATACATAATCACCTACATTAACTCACGCTTTTGTATCCTTTTGTCATGCCACCTTTTAACCTTTTCTTTAAACAACTTGGCATTTTCATATGCTTGGGTTCTCCATTCATCAAGTGAGCTAATATCAAATAACCTCTTCTCACCGGCAAGTTTGAAATCATAGTTGAGCTCTTTAATAAGCCAATATGCCTTATATTCTAGTTCGAGAGGTAAGTGACATGCTTTTCCATAAACCATTTTATACGGAGACATACCCATAGGATTTTTGTACGCAGTTCTATAGGCCCATAATGCATCATTCAGTTTCTTGGACCAATTCTTTCTAGACCTATTGACAGTCTTTTGCAAAATTAATTTGAGCTCTCTATTGTTCAATTCTACCTGACCACTAGACTGCGGGTGATATGGAGATGCAATTCTATGATTAACGTCGTATTTAGCAAGAATCTTACGGAAAGCACCATGGATAAAGTGTGAACCACCATCAGTCATTAAGTATCTAGGGACTCCAAACCTCAGAAAAATAACTTCCTTAAGCATTTTAATAGAAGTGTTATGATCAGCACTACTAGTTGGAATAGCTTCTACCCACTTAGTAACGTAATCAACAACAACTAAAATATGAGTGTATCCATTAGAGGCAGAAAAAGGTCCCATATAATCAAAGCCCCAAACATCAAATGGTTCAATAACAAGTGAATAATTCATAGGCATTTCTTGACGTCTACTAATATTACCAATTCTTTGACATTCATCGCAAGACAAAACAAACTTACGAGCATCCTTGAAGAGAGTAGGCCAATAAAAACCGGATTGCAATACCTTATGTGCAGTTCTATCTCCAGCGTGGTATCCTCCATAAGCCTCGGAGTGACACTTGCGTAGGATCTGTTCCTGTTCATGCTCAGGTACACAACGTCTAATAACACCATCTACTCCTTCTTTATAAAGATGTGGGTCATCCCAAAAGTAATGTCGCAAGTCATAGAAAAACTTTTTCTTTTGTTGGTATGTGAAGCTAGGCGGTATAAATTTAGCAACAATATAATTAGCATAATCAGCATACCATGGAGTGCTACGAGAAGTACTTATGACATTTAATTGCTCATCAGGAAAGCTATCATCAATAGGTAGTGGGTCATCAAGAACATTCTCTAGCCTAGACAAGTTGTCTGCAACGGGTTTCTCAGCTCCTTTTCTATCAACAATATGTAAATAAAATTCTTGAAGCAAGAGAACCCATCTAATGAGTCTAGGTTTTGCATCTTTCTTTTCCATAAGATATTTAATAGTAGCATGATCTGTGTGAATAGTTACTCTAGAATCAACAATATAGGGTCTGAATTTATCACAAGCAAATACAACCGCTAAAAGTTCCTTTTCGGTAGTAGCATAATTTCTTTGAGCATTATCTAGAGTCTTACTAGCATAATGGATAACATTCAATTTCTTATCAACTCTTTGCCCTAGAACAGCACCTACAGCATAATCACTAGCATCGCACATAATTTCAAAGGGTAAATTCCAATCAGGTGGCTGAACAACAGGTGCAGAAACTAATGCTTTCTTAAGTATTTCAAATGCTTCTACACAATCATCATCAAAAACAAATGGTACATCTTTTTGTAATAAATTAGTGAGAGGCTGAGAGATTTTTGAGAAGTCCTTAATGAACCTCCTATAAAATCCGGCATGACCAAGGAAACTTCTTATCCCTTTGATGTCCTTGGGACATGGCATCTTCTCAATAGCATTAACCTTGGCTTTATCAACTTTAATACCTCTTTCAGAAACTTTGTGCCCCAAGATAATACCTTCATTAACCATAAAGTGGCACTTTTCCCAATTCAAGACAAGATTAGTTTCTTCACATCTCTGCAAAACTCTAGCAAGATTGCTCAAGCAATCATCAAAAGAGGAACCATAGACGAAAAAGTCATCCATGAAAACCTCACAAATTTTCTCGCAAAAGTCAGAGAATATAGCCATCATGCATCTTTGAAAGATAGCAGGTGCATTACATAAACCGAAAGGCATACGTCTATAAGCAAAAGTACCAAAAGGGCATGTAAAAGTAGTCTTTGATTGATCCTTAGCCGACACAGGTATTTGAGAAAAACCGGAATAACCATCTAGAAAGCAATAATGTGTATGTTTGCATAATCTTTCTAGCATTTGATCAATAAAAGGTAAGGGGTAATGATCTTTCTTAGTAGCCTTATTTAATTTGCGGAAATCAATTACCATCCTATAACCTGTGATAATTCTTTGCGGAATCAATTCATCTTTATCATTAGGGACAACAGTAATACCTCCCTTCTTAGGGACACAATGGACAGGACTTACCCACTGACTATCGACAACGGGATAAATTATACCTGCCTCCAGAAGCTTGAGTATTTCCTTCCTTACCACTTCTTTCATTTTAGGATTCAAATGTCGTTGAGGATCACGAACTGGTTTGGCATCAGCTTCCAAATTTATTTTATGTTGACATAGAGTGGGACTGATGCCTTTAAGATCATCCAGAGTATATCCAATAGCGGCACGGTGCTTCTTCAGAGTTTTCAATAATCTTTCTTCTTCATGCTCTGAAAGGTTAGCACTAATAATAACAGGATATATTTTCTTTTCATCAAGATAAGCATATTTAAGATTATCAGGCAACGGTTTAAGCTCAAACACGGGATCACCCTTAGGTGGAGGAGGATCCCCTACGATTTCAACAGGCAAATTGTGTTGCAGAATAGGTTCCTGTTTAAAGAATACTTCATCTATTTCCTTTCTTTCATTCATGAACATATCATTTTCATGGTCTAGCAAATAGTGTTCTAAAGGATCACTAGGAGGTACAACAATAGAAGGAAGACCAATAATTTCATCCTTACTAGGCAATTCTTCCTCACGACGTTGTTTACTAAATTTAGAGAAATTAAACTCATGAACCATATCATCCAAGCCAACAGTAACAACATTCTTTTCGCAATCTATCGTAGCATTAACAGTACTCAAGAAGGGTCTACCAAATATAATAGGACAAAAGCTATCTTGTGGATAACCAAGAACAAGAAAATCAGTGGGATATTTGGTTTTCCCACACAAGACTTCTACATCTCTAACAATTCCTATTGGAGATATAGTATCTCTATTGGCAAGTTTAATTGTGACATCAATTTCTTCTAACTCAGCAGGTGCAATCTCATGCATAATTTCTTTGTATAAGCCAATGGGTATAACACTAGCACTAGCACCCATATCACATAAGACATGATAACAATGATCTCCTATTTTAACAGAAATAACAGGCACACCTACCACAGGTCTATGTTTATCTCTATCACAGGGTTTAGCAATTCTAGCAGTTTCACCAGCGAATTGAATAACATGCCCATCAATATTATCAGACAAGAGATATTTAACAGTAGCAATATTGGGTTCTACTTTGACTTGCTCAGGAGGTGTATAAGTCCTAGTATTGCTTTTACGAACAACAGTTGAAGCTTTAGTATGATCCTTCATTCTAACAGGGAAAGGTGGTTTCTCAACATAAGAAGTGGGAACAATAGGATCATTGTAAGTGACAGTCTTTTCTTCAACTTTAATAGGTGCAACTACTTTTACTTCTATGGGAGGATGATATTTAAACCACTTCTCCTTGGGGAGATCAACATAAGTAGCAAAAGATTCACAAAAACAAGCTAGTATCTCAGAGTCAAGTCCATATTTAGTGCTAAACTTACGGAAAATATCGGTATCCATAAAAGATTTAACACAATCAAACTTAGGTGTCATACCTGACTCCTTACCTTCGTCGAGGTCCCAATCTTCAGAGTTGCGTTTAATTCTATCCAATAAATTCCATCCAAATTCAATAGACTTCATCATAAAAGAGCCAGCATAAGAAGCATCGAGCATGGTGCGATTATTATCAGAAAGCCGAGCATAAAAATTCTGGAGAATTGTCAATTTCGAGAGCTCATGATTGGGGCATGAATATAACATTGATTTAAGCCTCCCCCAAGCTTGAGCGATGCTTTCTCCTTCGCGAGGCCAAAAATTATATATATAATTGCGATCACGATGAACAAGATGCATAGGGTAATACTTTTGATGAAATTACAATTTCACTCTTTTATAGTTCCATGATCTCGTATCATCACATAGCCTATACCATGTCAATGCGTCTCCCTCCAAAGATAAAGGGAAAGCCTTCTTCGTAACAACATCATCGGGTATACCTGCAAGCTTAAATAGTCCACAAATATCATCCACATAGCGTAGATGTTCGTCAGGATGCTTTGTTCCATCTCCTGCAAAAGTGTTAGCTAGCAGTTTTTCCATCATACCCGAAGGAATTTCAAAAGGAGTTTCATTTTCAATAGGTTCAGTAGGTTCAGTAGGTTGAGGAGCAACTCTTTGCTCAACTGGACGGGGTGAAGGTACCCTGAACAAGCCCCTCAGACAATTACCTTCCATAGTAACAAGTGACAGAAAATTTCAGCACACTAAATAAATTTTTCCTTACCAAATTCCACCTACCAAAGGTGGTTCACTCCCCGGCAACGACGCCAGAAAAGAGTCTTGATGACCCACAAGTATAGGGGATCTATCGTATTCCTTTCGATAAGTAAGAGTGTCGAACCCAACGAGGAGCAGAAGGAAATGATAAGCGGTTTTCAGTAAGGTATTCTCTGCAAGTACTGAAATAAATGGTAACAGATAGTTTTGTGATTGAATAAATGGTAACGAGCAACAAGTAACAAAAGTAAATAAAGTGCAGCAAGGTGTCCAAATCCTTTTTGTAGCAAAGGACAAGCCTGGACAAACTCTTATAATAGGAAAAGCGCTCCTGGGGACACATGGGAATATCGTCAAGCTAGTTTTCATCACGCTCATATGATTCGCGTTCGGTACTTTGATAATTTGATATGTGGGTGGACCGGTGCTTGGGTGCTGTTCTTACTTGAACAAGCATCCCACTTATGATTAACCTCTATTGCAAGCATCCGCAACTACAACAAAAGTATTAAGGTAAACCTAACCATAGCATGAAACATATGGATCCAAATCAGCCCCTTACGAAGCAACGCATAAACTAGGGTTTAAGCTTCTGTCACTCTAGCAACCCATCATCTACTTATTACTTCCCAATGCCTTCCTCTAGGCCCAAATAATGGTGAAGTGTTATGTAGTCGACGTTCACATAACACCTCTAGAGGTTAGACAACACACATCTTATCAAAATATCGAACGAATACCAAATTCACATGACTACTAATAGCAAGACTTCTCCCTTGTCCTCGGGAACAAACGTAACTACTCACAAAGCATATTCATGTTCAAAATCAGAGGGGTAATAATGTGCATAAAGGATCTGAACATATGATCTTCCACCAAATAAACCAACTAGCATCAACTACAAGGAGTAATCAACACTACTAGCAACCTACTAGCACCAATCCCGGACTTGACAAGAATTAGATACAAGAGATGAACTAGGGTTTGGAGATGAGATGGTGCTGGTGAAGATGTTGATGGAGATTGCCCTCTCCTGATGAGAGGAGCATTGGTGATGACGATGGTGATGATTTTCCCCTCCCGGAGGGAAGTGTCCTTGGCAGAACAGCTCTGCCGGAGCCCTAGATTGGTTCCGCCAAGGTTCCGCCTAGTGGCGGCGGAGTCTCGTCCCGAAAGGTTCTCTTCTATTTTTTTTCTCATCGAAAGACTTCATATAGGAGAAGATGGGCGTCGGAGAGCCACCAGGGGGCCCACGAGGTAGGGGGGCACGCCCAGGGGGGCGCCCCCACCCTCGTGAGCAGGGTGTGGGCCCCCCTGGCCTTCATCTTTGGCGATGATTTTTCTTTATTTATTTTAAGGTATTCCGTGGAGTTTCAGGACTTTTGGAGTTGCACAGAATAGTCCTTCAATATTTGCTCCTTTTCCAGCCCAGAATTCCAGCTGGCGGCATTCTCCCTCTTCATGTAAACCTTGTAAAATAAGAGAGAATAGCCATAAGTATTGTGACATAACGTGAAATAACAACCCATAATGCAATAAATATTGACATAAAAGCATGATGCAAAATGGACGTATCAGGTACACCTTCTATCACAGATCCGAAGGCAAGATCTTTGTTGCTAAGAATGGATCCTTTCTAGAGAAGGAGTTTCTCTCGAAAGAAGTGAGTGGGAGGAAAGTAGAACATGATGAGGTAATTGTACCTTCTCTCGATCTGGAAAGTAGCTCATCACAGAAAAACGTTCCCTTGATGCCTGCACCAACTAGTGAGGAAGCTAATGATAATGCTCATGAAACTTCGGATCAAGTTACTACCGAACCTTGTTGGTCAAGCAGAGCACGTTCCGCACCAGAGTGGTACAGTAATACTGTTCTGGAAGTCATGTTACTAGACCATGACGAACCTACAAACTATGAGGAAGCGATGATGAGCCGAGATTCTGATAAATGGCTTGAGGCCATGAAATCTGAGATAGGATCCATATATGAGAACAACATATGGACTTTGATTGACTTGCCCGATGATCGGCGAGCCATTGAGAATAAATGGATCTTCAAGAGGAAGACGGACACTGATAGTAGTGTTACAATCTACAAAGCTCGAATTGTCGCAAAAGGTTTTCGACAAGTTCAAGGTGTTGACTACGATGAGATTTTCTCACTCGTATCGATGCTTAAAGTCTGTCCGAATCAAGTTAGCAATTGCCGCATTTTATGAAATTTGGCAAATGGATGTCAAAACTGCATTCCTTAATGGATTTAGTAAATAAGAGTTGTATATGATGCAACTAGAAGGTTTCCTCAATCCTAAAGGTGCTAACAAAGTGTGCAAGCTCCATCGATCCATCTATGGACTTGTGCAAGCATCTCCGAGTAGGAACATACGCTTTGATGAGTTGATCAAAGCATATAGTTTTATACAGACTTGCGGTGAAGCCTGTATTTACAAGAAAGTGAGTGGGAGCACTATAGCCTTTCTGATAAGTATATGTGAATGACATATTGTTGACCGGAAATGATGTAAGCATAAAGGAGTGTTTGAAAGGAGTTTTCCAAAGAAAGACCTCGGTGAAGCTACTTACATATTGGGCATCAAGATCCATAAAGATAGATTAAGACGCTTCATAAGACTTTCGATGAGTACATAACTTGATAAGATTTTGAAGGAGTTCAAAATGGATCGGTCAAAGAAGGAGTTCTTGCCTGAGTTGTAAGGTATGAAGTTGAGTAAGACTTAAGACCCGACCACGGCAGAAGATAGAGAGAGAATGAAAGTCATTCCCTATGCCTCAGCCATAGGTTCTATAAAGTATGCCATGTTATATACCAGACCTATTGTGTACCTTGCCATGAGTTTGGCAAAGGGGTTCAATAGTGATCTAGGAGTAGATCACTGGACAGTGGTCAAAATTATCCTTAGAGGACTAAGGAAATATTTCTCGATTATGGAGGTGATAAAGAGTTCATCGTAAAGAGTTACATCGATGCAAGCTTTAACACCGATCTGGATGACTCTGAGTCTCAATCTAGATACATATTGAAAGTGGGAGAAATTAGCTAGAGTAGCTCCACGCAGAGCATTGTAGACATAGAAATTTAAAAAATACATACGGATCTGAATGTGGCAGACCCTTTGACTAAACTTCTCTCACAAGCAAAACATGATCACACCTTAGTACTCCTTGGGTGTTAATCACATGATGATGTGAACTAAATTACTGACTCTAGTAAACCCTTTGGGTGTTGGTCACATGGTAATGTGAACTATGGGTGTTAATCACATGGTGATGTGAACTATTGGTGTTAAATCACATGGCAATGTGAACTAGATTATTGACTCTAGTGCAAGTGGGAGACTGAAGGAAATATGCCCTAGAGGCAATAATAAAGTTGTTATTTTATATTTCCTTATATCATGGTAAATGTTTATTATTCATGCTAGAATTGTATTAACCGGAAACTTGATACATGTGTGGATACATAGACAAAACACCATGTCCCTAGTAAGCATGTACTAGACTAGCTCGTTAATCAAAGATGGTTAAGTTTCCTAACCATAGACATGTGTTGCCATTTGATAAACGAGATCACATCATTGGGAGAATGATGTGATGGACAAGACCCATCCGTTAGCTTAGCATAATGATCGTTCAGTATTATTGCTATAGCTTTCTTCATGTCATATACATATTCCTTTGACTATGAGATTATGCAACTCCCGGATACCGGAGGAATGCCTTGTGTGCTATCAAACGTCACAACGTAACTTGGTGATTGTAAAGATGCTCTACAGGTATCTCCGAAGGTGTTTGTTGGGTTGTCCTAGAATGAGATTAGGATTTGTCACTCCGAGTATCGGAGAGGTATCTCTGGGCCCTCTCGGTAATGCACGTCATAATAAGCCTTGCAAGCAATGTGACTAATGAGTTAGTTGCGGGATGAAGCATTACGGAATGAGTAAAGAGACTTGCCGGTAACGAGATTGAACTAGGTATGAAGATACCAATGATCGAATCTCGGGCAAGTAACATACCGATTACAAAGGAAATAATGTATGTTCTCATTAAGGTTCAACTGATAAAAGATCTTCGTGCAATATGTAGGAATCAATACGGGCATCCATGTTCCGCTATTGGTTATTGACTGGGGCGGTGTCTCGGTCATGACTACATAATTCCCAAACCCGCAGGGTCGCACGCTTAACATTCGTTGATGCTAGAGTAGTATTGGGATATTTGATGAGTGGTAGCTAAATGTTGTTTGGGCTCTCGGATGAGATCCCGGACGTCACGAGGAGTCTTGGAATGGTCGGGAGGTAAAGATTTATATATGGGAAAATCATATTTTGGGTTCCGTAAAAAGATGCAGTTTTTTCGGTATTGTACCAGGAAGCTTCTAGAAGGTTCCATAGGATTCCAGAGGGGTCCGGAAGTCCACAAGTGGTTCCACCACGACCCAAGGGCTATCACGGGCTGCAGGGAGGCGCCCTGGCCTTATTGGGCTAGGCGCAGCAAGTGCTCAAAAGCCCATGTGGCTAGGGAAGGCAAAAAAGGAAGGAGTCCTAGTAGGAATAGGATTGGACTTGGAGTCCAAGTCCTCTTCCCCTTAGCTGCGCCCTAGGGATTGGAGGGGTTGTTTAACACGCCCCTCCACCTATATATAGTGGGGAGGGGGCACCCCAAGAGGACACACCAAGCCCTTGGCACCCCTCTCTCTCCCGTTACTCCGTAGTTCCACTGCCTCGTCTCGGCGACGCTTAGCGAAGCGTTGTCGGTGTTCCACCACCACGATCACCGCCATGCCGTCATTTTGGTTGTGATCCCATCTACTTCTCCTCCCCCACTTGCTGGATCAAGAAGGAGGAGACGTCATCGAGCCGCACGTATGCTAAATTCGGAGGTGCCGTCCGTTCGGCACTAGATCGGTTGGATCGTCATCGGATCGCGAAGAGTACGACTACATCAACTGCGTGATAAACGCTTCCGCTTAACGGTCTACGAGTGTACATAGACACACTCTTCCCTCTCGTAGCTATGCATCTTCATGGATAGATCTTGCGTGTGCGTTGAAATTTTTGAAATTGCATGCTACGTTTTCCAACAGATAGATGTCGTCGGTATCATTTACTTTGCCACGAAATAACCTGCACGCGCTCCCAGCTTCCATCTTCATTTCTGTTGCAATCTGTATCCAACTAGGACACTGAAGTACGTTTGGTGTGACTCGTCAGTGACCAAGGGTATGCCCTTTTTTTAACAAGGTCATCTCGATCTCAAATGTGCCCTCCACCTCTATAGGCAGTTTTGCACTATGTATGAAGTCCTCCCTTCCCCAACAAGGAATGCACTGCGCATTGTTGAAAGAAAACAGCAAATAGTCATTTTGGGGTGCAACTTTATAAACGTGAGCAACTCATCAGCCACAACACAAGTTAAATTAAAACATACCAACCACTCGAGAAAATCCTCCTGAAGATCTATTGGATTTCATTGCAATGAAGGTGCACCCTGTGGCAGGCACCTAGCCTGTTGCTGCCACACCATGGCCATTCTTTGTTTATTCTCTATGTTAATGTTTAGAAATGAAATAGAAATAACATAGTCTTTACATTGTTGCGTCTTTAATCTAAATCAACAAGAATTAGAACAAACACGTATAACCACACTATAGAACATTTAAGTAGCACAAGTGTAGAAGAAATCAAATAGAAATCACGTAGTTTAATGGCATCATTTATACATAGTACAATCAGCACATCGATAAAAATAAACATAAAAAGTATGGATTGATGAAAAATTTGCATAACTTATGATAAAAATATCAAGTGCCAGAAATGTGCCAAAACAAAAATTAATCAATGTTTTCCATAATTTTGACACTCATTTTGAAACCCTGTAAAGTTTGAGCACTCCGAATAAAAATGGGCACTCCATACGGATAAGGGAATAATAGAATAAACAATTAAGTACATATAAGTCAACATCTAGAACACCAACCTTGTGAATTGTAGGCTGGGCTCCTTCTCGACCAAGTATCTTGGGATTCTATTATCATTGTTTGAACTTATAGCGGCGATTTTTTTTCCCTATTGTGCTCATGGCTGGATCTAGTGTGGCTCGTTGGCGCGACACCATAATTCCTGTGGAGAAAAAGTCATTATTATTAATTCTTGCCTCTCTAGCTTTCCTACCTACATCATGGGTTTCTATCGGATCCCTGAACCGAATCATGCCAGTTTTTGACAGAAATCGTGGTGCTTTCTACTAGAACAATGACGATAATAAGAAGAAATATAGGGTAGTTAATTGGATTATTATGTGTAGACCCAAAACCAATGGAGATTTGGGCATTATGAGCACATCCATTATGAATAATTGCTTCATCATGAAGTGGTGGTGGTGGCACATTCATCACAATTCTCCACATTTTGTCTGGCTTAAGATTCTCAAAGCTAATATTTTCTTGACATGGCGCCACTCAATGCTAATTCTAGGGGAGGATCTCATTTAATTTTGGAAGTCTTTGATGAAATTTTATGAGGAATTTCATGGCTTGATCAAGTTTGAGGTTGGCTTAGGGAACTTAGTTCGATTTTCTTATTGGTGGTAGGGGAGTGGCCACCTAGTCGTTCTTTCCCTGTTCTGTTAATATATTGTCCCAACCAAGAGGCCCCCATTTTAGAGCTCGTGACTAAAATTTGGGACCTTGATCTACGACGGTTTTCGTATTCGGAAGATATGACAAACTGGCAAGACCTCACTGCTCTTTCTCTTCCATCTAGGAGACTCTAGATCAGATCTTGTGGCCCCATTATTTTTTTGGCAAATTCTCAGTCAAGTCCATTTATTCGAAGATTGTGCAGGGGCAGGTCCTAACCAGTTCATAGGTGTTTGGCGGCCCCGTATTCCAGTTAAGATCAATTTTTTCTTTGAAAGACAATCATGTTACGTCTCCCGAATAGGGAAAAAAAATCCTTAGTCGCAATGGAAATGCAACGACATTGTGTTCTTTAGCTTTTCACTTTGGCATGTTTGCCTATGAACCTTGGCATTGTATTATCCACCTTTTCTTGAATGAAGTTAACCGATATGGTAGTATCTATAAAGATCGGCAACTGTTCTTTCTCTCTAAAAAACACCACACATATGGACTCACATGGCGTTTATCGAAGACATGGCTCGAGAAGCTCGAACACCGATGAATTGATGCACTATGCATCTCTCACTGAAAGAAATTCCTTTATTACGAACACACTGAACATTTCGGACAAGCCCCTCTATGCCTTACTCTCTACCCTGTTCATCATTACGGCCGAGCCTAAGGCTCTTTTCGGTGAAGTGTTTGCTTCTGGTATCACTAACATGGGCTTTATCAGATCGCTTATTGTCATGGAAGAGATTGCCTTGGATAATTCGCATTCCCCCATAGTATGTGTTTCCCTTGGTGGGGACCAAGATTCCATCAGCTTGGAGCTGGAATCCTCGCTTAAATTCTCAGTCAAATCTACCTATGCCAAGCTGGTTCGTGGGCCTAATATCTGGTATGCCAGGGCATTTTGGGCTTCTTGAGTGCCCCCTACAGTACAGACTCTCCTCTGGCAAGCGGCTTAGGATTGTCTACCTTCTACCTTCTGCTATCAACCTTAAAAAATTCAACGGCCCATCCAATGGATGTTGTGCTTTGTGTGGTATGCCGAAAGACGCTAGTCACATCTTGTTTCGATGTGCC
>NC_041389.1:286464702-286467461 GCF_002162155.2 Triticum dicoccoides
CCGTTGAGCCGCCTGCGCAACTGCTTTGACCCTAGTTGGAACCCTACCTCTATGACCAAGATCCTTAAGTTGTTAAACAACTCCCACGGGCAACATCATCGTTTAGCTTAGAGAACAGTTACTGTTGTAGCTTGGGCGCTTTGAACTACTCAAAACAAGCTGGCCACTGGAGGATCTATTCCGTCCCACCCTGCTAACTCTTTTTTTAAATGGTCTTTATTTTTTAGCCGTGACGCCCTCTAGGGAAGACGAACGACAGCAAGCGGAGACGGTTACCCTTCTCAAAATCACGTAGCTTCACGTCATCCATAGAAACAC
The DNA here is from genome assembly GCF_002162155.2 of Triticum dicoccoides. Taxonomy (NCBI): domain Eukaryota; kingdom Viridiplantae; phylum Streptophyta; class Magnoliopsida; order Poales; family Poaceae; genus Triticum; species Triticum dicoccoides. The sequence goes on from NC_041389.1 coordinate 286,465,021, forward strand.
CTGAATTGGAGTTCGTCGCCCCGTTGTTTAGATAGCGCTCATCCATGAGTCACGAGTTGTATCTGTACTTTTATTCTCCTACTTAGTTTATAAGACTTTAACACAGCTGTATCTTGTCTTTTGTTGGCTTTATTAGTTCAAACGAGACGCTTCTTATGCCTGTTTTCTAAAAAAAAACTTGGTTTACGCAATAGCGCGCAATGACCCAATTAGATTATCGATCCTACAATATGTGAGTTCCATCTACTCCCTCTGTAAGACGTTTTGATAGTTTAAATTATAATGCCAAAACGTCTTATGTTTTAGAGCAGAATAAGTACTAACTATGGAAGCAAACAGACTTATTTTTCTATGAGATGAAAGAAAAAAAACTTAGTAGTTTTCAAACCACAAATTGACCCGTACAACTCATTAATCAGAGAGACAAGACCCCGCATCGCGCTAGTTATCTACTACCTCTCTCTCAGTTTACAGGGCGTGCACGTACCCCTAGGTCGTTGATTTGACCAACCTAATACAAGTCATATATTACAAAAAATATACCAACATAAACTACGGAGTTTCTACTTTCAAAAGGTATAATTTTTGTGTTATATAGTTTATTTTAGGATGAGAAAATTGGCAACCTAGGTATACGCGCAGGACTTGTAAACTGAGACGGAGGTAGTAGCTAGAATGAGCTATATTTGTTTGCGTTATTTGGATTAGGACGTCTTTCAGCTTTCGTTTTCTCGGCTTAAATGGCCTACATTCGATAATTAATCAGACACACTGATCACTCTCAGCCACGTGATCTGTGCTCGCGAATTTAATTTCCAACTGTACATGGGTTCTCTGCTGTATTTTTTAGCTCATCCTTTTAATTCCAGCAATAATAGGCTTCTAAAGATAAATAAAAATAAGTAAGCATAGGCTCCACAGTATCTCTACTCCTAAAGGAGCAGTTCGTACGTCGTTTCGTTCGTTCGCATCCCTCCCATCGATAGAAGGCATCCCACCTCGCACGTATGCCTTACCATCCCCACCGATTTTTTCTCCGCCCGCAGAAATCGTGGACAAATAAGCAGGAAAAAAACATCGTCAACTCACATGGCCACGTTGTATTTTCCATCGTGAGCCCACTTCCCTCGGACGAGACTTGCCTGCTCCCCGCGTGTGTGTTCATCCGTGCTCCCGCATACGTGGCATGATTTGATTGGAACAAAATAAGGCCCGGCCTCACCCCCTTAAAATCAGGAGGGAGATGATTACATTAGAAAGGAAAAAGGAAAAAAGACAACCGTAGAATGAAGTGGGAGTACGGATGGGAGCACGGGGAGGGAGCACTTCCCTCACGTACCACAATCGATCTCTATCCCTATTTCCTTCCACATCACCAGTTTCCTAAGATATCTATTCAAATCGTGGCCACAATCAATCTATTCAATTAAAAATAATTAATGCCTTATATGAATCATCCAATCATTCCAAATACAACACCAATCATCGTCAAGGCTCCAAGGCGACGGCGAGTATTCCCGATTCAATCAATCGGGGCGGCGAACCCTGCTTCAGCGTGTTCCAGTGCTCGGCGAGCATCCTTGAAGATACGCACCTGAAACTACGAAGTGAGAGGGAGGCGCTGATGTCCTTCCTTCCACAGCACAGGTCAGCGCACGCAAGTTCTCACCTTTGGGCGGCAGGTTTTATGCACTTTCGTTCGTCTCCGATGGAAAATGGTTAACTGCCACGGCACAGGTCAGCAAACATAGCACTCGAGGTGCAAACGCACAACCCTAACACCCACTATTATCAGTCTCGGATGTATGGTCTTTTTCCCATTGAGTTGATCATCTGTATAAGACCTAGGTAACTGCTAAAGGTAAAAACAATATTCTACATAGTGCAATTCCAGGTCAACATCAAACGTACCATAGTTTTGGTATTTCTCTGAGAAGTTATATAGAAGGCTTCACAATGGCGTCGTATTTCATTCATTTCAGATGTCCCATATGCCTGGAAAGGAAATAGCAGAGAGTTTTCCCCCCTCTTGGTGACAACTCTAATGTTGATCATCATTCCCGAATGACTCCAGTGCAAATGCCAGGTAATTGCGAGCATACTTTCTTATTATTTATCACAATAAGCATACATATAGTTGATGAGGTTTTTCTACTGTTATTAAATGGTTGTAACATTTGTAGCCTCACACGACCTTACCCCGTATGGATCTCACTGCGGAAGGGTAAATCTTTCTAGCAACACCAACATAGCAAGGAAAAAGAAACGATCAATGCGAAAAATGCCAGTCGGTGCCATCTTAGCGGCATCTCCACTATCGATCATCTCCCCAAATGGAGTCCAAGTATAATCGCACGACACAACCAAAAGGGCAATTCTTAATGTCTAATGTCTGGAGGTACTCTTCACTGGTTTCAATTGTCTTTCTACTCATTTCAGTA
>NC_041389.1:286467843-286565703 GCF_002162155.2 Triticum dicoccoides
TAAAGATTGTTCCTCTGTTATTAAATGGATGTAACATTTGTAGCCTCACACGACCTTACCCCGTATGGATCTCACTGCGAAAGGGTAAATCTTGCTAGCAATACCAACATAGCAAGGAAAAAGAAATGATCAATGCAAAAAATGCCAATCGATGCCATCTTAGCAGCATCTCCACTATCGATCAACTCCCCAAATGGAGTCCAGGTATAATCGCACGACACAACCAAAAGGGCAATTCTTAATGTCTAATGTCTGGAGATACTCTTCACTGGTTTTAATTGTCTTTCTACTCATTTCAGTAAAGATTGTTCCACATGAACTATCAGAGACCGCGACATCTGACCGTAACAGGACCTCATCAACAGAAAAAGGGGCATTCTAAACAGAAAAAGGAGAAAAAAGAAAAGGAAAGTACATCACTCCCAGCCTGACGGACTGCATGATAGTCGGATGGGACGAAAGAAATTGACTGTCAAGGAATGTACCCGTCTGCACCTGCCTGCACCCGGCACAACCATCGCCTTCACCACTGCTGCATCGCCTCCGAAATCCTTGGTGAAGATTCTGAAGCAAATAGGAGAACTAATGAGTAAGCCAAATGAAAAATCAAAGAGAGATTATCTCTACAAAGCAGATGATATGGGAAAACAGGACCAACTGCAAGTAGAGGAAAAATCACAAGTAACAGTTAAAAGCGTCTACAAATTAACAGCTACTCCCTCCGTTCCAAAATAGATGACCCAACTTTATACTAAAGTTTGTACAAAGTGGAGTCATCTATTTTGGAACGGAGGGAGTAGGTAGTATGATGCTCCTAATTAAGTAATAATAGGAAGACGTATAAGTAAGTATTGATCATTCATTCGTTCCTAATCAAAATAATCTGTGTGAAAGTTTTTGAGCTACGACTTAAATTTGTTCTGACAAACATGATAGTAGAGATTCATGCATTTTCAAAGGACATGATAAACATAACATGGAGAGAGATTATCCTATACCTAAATCAGAGGCCCATAGTTCTGAAGAAATTCTCCTACACCTAAATCAGAGACCGTAGTCCTGAACAAATTATCCGACACCTTGTATTTCACTACAGTTACAAACTGGGTGTTTTGATGTGAGATTCACTCAGAGTGAACAATGGATATTAAGTGACCTGGTTTACTACTAAACAGTTGGATCAATGCTCAAATCTAAAGTTTGCTATGGGTGTAAAACAGAGAACAACCGTGGATCACTTAATTCACTCCTTGCGGCGTACCTACCAGCGTCGTGGCGCAGACCTCTGGTCCCTCCTGAGCATGGCCTCCTGCTAGCCATGCCGATGCAGGCATCCCTGTGCATCTCACCGCGCACTTGCTCCTGTCCAAATTACAGCAGTTGCTGCTGGAACCCACAAGCGCACGACGATGAGAATTGAAACAAAGCAAACAAGCAGAGTGGGAGGAGGACGGGGCGTACACGGAGGCGGGGCCATTCCGACGTTGTGGCAGTCTAGGAGCCCGACGGGGGCGTGGCGACCTGTGTGCCGTGGGCAGCCATCAGGAACGTCGAGCCGCGACGCGGCCTGTTGGCGCCGGATCCCCAGCAGCGTCACAATCGCCGGCCCATCCATCCCCGCCACCGCGTGCCGTCCTCCACCTCCTGCCCCCTCGATACATCAATTTGATCTCCTCAATATAGCCGCGGAGCGAGTGCTAAAGTGTCCACTCTGGCACAGCCGGGAACGTGCGTGGTGAGATCCACCGGCACCGGTGAAGGTGAGAAGTGAGGAGGGAAGGAAGGAAGGGCATGTGGAGCGAGGCGTCATGAGAGATTGAAGCAGCCTCCGTGGCGGCTGGGCGAGGCCATGGAAGCGGATGAGAATGGGGTGAGCAGAGTGAGGGGAGTGGAGTGACGGAGTGGCTTGTCAGTAAGATTTTTTTTAGAGGTCGGTGAGAAAATGTGCTACTGCCCAGTACAAATCCAGCCAAAGCCCAGGCCAATTTATACCGGTTAAGGTTGACTGTGTCCATGGATGCCTTTAGTTTTTGTTTTATCTTTTGAGCAAAGGATGCCTTTAGTTGAATAATAAAGCTCTCTATATTCCTTGAAAAAAAGCAGGTGCGCCCCATAGAGCCAGGTACTCATTCTCTTTTTTTTTTTGTTAAAAAGATCAATTGTCTGGTTGCCAAATATCTTTACCTATGATTTTTGAAAAAATCTCTTTAAACATATACCCTTGATAGAGCTGCAGCGAATAGATCGTCTCTGGAGCGAGGCATCGTGGGGTGGGGGCTAGAGGTAGAAGAGCTCATCGGCGAAGTGTCTGGAAGACTCCGCAACACCATATGGATCTCTTGGACGGTAATGGAGCGCCGGTGGACCTCGTACGACGGCAAATCGAAGATGGCGGACGTCGGCCAGAGGCCGCGGAGATTGCGTTGGATGCAGAGTTGTAGGGCACCCGAGGTCACGATCTTCAGCATGGGGATGCTCTGTTTTACGACGGGTCTTGCAGACATGAAAGTGCAGCTTCTTGTTGTCGTTGGCCACGTGAACGGCGGCGCTCGGGTGAGCGCGCAGGCGAGACGCCCTCGGCCTCTGAAGAGGAAGAAGACGACCAGCCAGTGGGTTGGGCTGTCCTGGGCCAAAAGGTAACCATGCACTCTCTCTTTTCTTTATCAATTCCTGTTTTATTTTTTCCAGAAGCAAAAATGTCCAAAAAAGGGTCAAAGCCCTTTGACCGGATGGAAACGACATGGAAGTGCATTTTTGTAAGGGCACCTAACGGCACGAGGGACAAATTTGAGCATGCTTCAAAATTAAAGGCAAATCTGAATAGGTCGTTTGAGTTAGGGACAGAAATACAAATGGCCCTATATTTTTATAGTGTCTTTATATCAAGAAAAATATCGCCCGTGGCAACGCACGGGCAGTCTACTAGTAATATATTAGGACACAATCCACAGATGATGAATAAAACTCGCGTCCTATGTATTACAAGAGTGATGCTTTTTCATAAACACGGCTGCAAAGTGATGTTTAGAGATCTCTAGTAGACCTCTTAAACCGCAGAACTGAAAACGCGGTTTTTAGTTCGCAAAAAAGCGTTTTAAGGATTGGTTTGAGTTGCTCCTGGACAGACCCCTTAAACTTAAACTATAAAACCGAATATTTACATTTTTTCCACATATCGTCTTCCTCTTGCTCGTGTCTGCGATCAGTTAGCTCGCACCTACGAAACCGGCGAACAACGCACGAAGTGGCCAAATATGAGGCTGCCGGCGTCCAGCTAGCTCGAAGCGACCAAATACAAAGCCGCGGGCGACCAAATATAGCGCACGAAGCCGAATCAATCCAGGAGCTAGCTAGCTTTGTCCGCCGAATCGATTGATTCAGCTCGCTAGCTTCGTCCGTCAAATCGATCGTTTCATCCGTCGAATCGATCGATTCAGCTAGCTAGCTCCTTCGTCCGTCGATTCGAGCTCGCTCACTAGTTAGCTAGCTCCTCCGTCGGGCGGACGGCCGGCGGGCGCGGTGGTCGGGACGAGCGCGGTGGCTGGGGACGGGCAGACGGGAGGGATTCATGAAGGTTCCGATGGCAGTTGGATTCCCGCCAACGGTTTTCGTGTATAAAGAGCATTCTCGGGTTGTCTCCAAAATCCTTATTTTTACGGGTTTGGCCCGGATGTTTTCTGCGCCCCTTAAAAAATTTTACGGGTCGGAGTCGTTTACAGGTTCTATTCGGGTCGCTTTTTCGTCTAAAACTATAAACTAGCGCTTATTTTATAGTTTCGTGCATTTTAAGGGTCTACTAGAGATGCTCGCTAAGGCATAACATGGAATAAAGCTTACAAACACCCTTATTATTTGAAATTATTTAATAACTTTACATAATCATATGCAGAAAAGAGGATTTTTTTACATCTTTGCATTCTCTAATCTCCCTAGAAAGAGAGAGTCCTTGTTGCTCCAGAAAGTGAGTCTCGTGTGGGCCAGTATGTTAGCGGCCAAGAAGTATTTTTTAAGTGCGTCCACACATGTTTCATGTGAAACCCTATTTCATGAATTAAGTGACAAATTGACAGGGTTTCGCACAGAGATGCGATGCTAACGGTCGGGTGGGCCAACCCAGTATCGGCTAGCGCATGCATTGGTTTTGCGAACCTTCGAGAGGTTCCTTCTATTTTTTTAGCGGTTTTGGGAACCTTTCCTAAGGTTTAGTTATGATTTTTGTTTTCCCTTCTGCTTCTAATTACCGGGTTTCTTTGGGTTTTTCTTTTCTTTTTCAAATAAGTTCTCTTTGTCGAAAAAATTCAAAAAATTGAAAACCATTTGAAGTTTAAAAATGTTAGCAGTTTCAAAAATTAATTTGTAATTTTTTCAAAAATATTCATGATTTAATATATTGTTCCAAATTTTAAAAGTGTTTCCGTTTTCCAATTTTATTCACAAATAAAGGAAATCTCATCTCCTTCCCTTTAAAAATTATTTCAAAAGTTTCAATTTTTTTTGTTTCTTAAATATTTTGGTATTTTAAAAAATGTGCATGGTTTTCAAATATTCATCCGACTTTTAAAAAAAATTTGCCGTTTTAAAATTTTATTCACAAATTATAAAATGTGTGTGTTTCAAAAAATGTCCGAATTTTCAAAAAACTTTCAAAATTTAAAAAATATTCCTATTTTGTTTTCTTTAAACTAAAAAATGTTCAGATTTTTCAAAATATTTGTGTTTTTTCAAAAAATGTTTACGTTTCTAAAAATATATTCTGGAATTCCTTTGAAAAACTTTCTTCTATTTATTTCGTTCATAATCTTAAAAATGTTTCTGTTTCCAAAATTAGTTTAAAAATAAAAAAGTTCAGGTTTCCAAAACTTACTCGTAATTTCAACAAAGTTCTCGTTTTAGGAAAAAATCACAGTTCAAAATATGTCTGGAATTTTTTTAAAAGTTCACATTTCAGAAAGTGTTGGAAAATTTAAAATATATTCACGCTTAAAACATTTCTATATTTAAATATACTTTTGCGCGATAATAAATAGGGGAGCTACAGTATACTGATGTAGTAAAATGTGTTGTACAGTAATTCGCTTCTTGAAATGGGTCGCTATAGTATAATGTTCGCTACAACAACCGCCCGCTACGGTGCACGATCCCTCCACTCGCGGTACAACATGTAGGCCATCCCATCAAGATGCCTACTGTGTGGCAGCCTCTTATTTGACGCAAAGAGCATCAAATAGGAGCTCCCATGTTTCATTTCCCCCATGTCATTTGTGTATGCTTTCCTAGGTTATGTATGTGTGGTAAGATTGCGGAAGGGGTTCATTATTGCATGAGGCTAGTGGGACTGAGATATCATATGGTCTCTCTGTAGACGACCTTGCGCGAGTGCGGCTGAGAGTGTCTACGTGGTGATGAGGTCTATGAAAGGAGGTGTTTCTTCCAACATTAGATTTGTGTTGGTCCACTCCATCATTCATCTTTTGATTCCACAATTTAATTCTTATCTTCCCTTTAATTCGCCGTGTTCTGATTAATGACTTTGCTACGGTTTAGGACGCCGACTATGTGGAATTGGGAGGGGTTTTAGGGGCTTCAATGATCTAGGATTGCTTGGGCGGCAAAATGTGCGTGTGACGCATCTTTAGTACGCATTGTATGCTAGATTTGGGTGTTTGTGGTTTGTGTTTTTAAGGCTAGGTGTGCGGAGCTCACACTTTTGTGTCCACAATGTCGTCGGCGTTATTCGAATTGGTAGATTCTTTGGTCACTTGTTTATTTATTGATGCTTCTTGTGCGCAATTGGTGTCATCATTGGGGTGGAATTAATTGCCTGCACCATGGTTTCGCCATTCCGGGTTATTGCCTCGTCACTTATGTGCGTTTTCTTTGGTTTCATGCCAGATGGAGGGTGTGATGCCTGATCATTGACGTCGTGGTCAAAAGTGTCCTAGCATGGCCGAATTCTCTTGTGATGAGTCTTTGGTTGTAACTGGGGAATATGTAATGGGGTGTTTTGTTGGTAGTTTACTTACTTATCTATATTTTGTCTTTCAGGTGGCATTGTCCTTACTATTGGTCATTCGTCCACGTATATTCCTATGCCTCCGTCCATAGAGGGAGAATAATTGACAAGGGGACCTTACATAGAAAAGTAGTGGGGCAAGACATGCAACTGATTGTAGTCTATTTTACTACCAAAGTACATATGATATATGGAGGCAATGGCTACACACACCCCATGCTATGTCGCTAACATCGAAAGTTGTGGGGCCGCCACCCGAAACACCGTCAACGTATCCACTAGATCCTTTATGCCGTGATGTGTCATACAGTCTCTTCTCTAGTTCGGACATAAAGTAGTTGGGTCGGCATACTGTTCTCCCATCAGAGGTAAATAAGGTTATGGTACATGATGAAGATGAGCTCTTGTTGATGCTTGTCAACTGTGGGACAGTGAGACCATCTCACTGGGGGTGTGGAGTTTGGGTGCCATGTCGCACTTGTGAGTTCTCCGGCCAACAATCTAAATCTATTTTTGTTGAAGCGGGTTTTGCAGCCTTGAATAGAAGTTGGATCATCTCCGTTGTCATTTCTCCAACCATAAAAGACATGAACTGTACTATGCATGCATGTGTGTGTGGCGTTGTCTGGTTGGGTGGCTCCATATTAATGTGAGTTGAGGAGGAAGGGCAGGATGAAGGGAGTTATAGTGGCTAAGACCCTCCTTCCACCACTGTTGCCACATAGCCTCTCTAAGGTTTGTACTATTTGAGAGACAAGACCAAGAAGAAGAGATGTTGTTGACCACATGCGCATGGATTATTATGATACCTTTCGCGGGAAGTACTGATAAAAGATTTCTCGGACCATGAAAGCAAAGAAAAGTATTAACAAATGGCGTAACTTGGAGATATTTTATTATATTTATTGCTTGGCACACGATAACAAAAACGGTAATGGACTAAATGAGAAACTAAGGTAACTCAAATTAATACTAAAAGATTAACTAAAAATGATCTAACTTAAGGATCACCTGACCATATTGCATGTCTAGGTCTCGCTATTACTAGTGGGCAATTGATGACACCATTCTCATGCACATGAGGAAGTTCCCAAAGAGGTGATGCTCTTATCCATGCTTTGGAATCACAACGTTGCTTGTCCATTTCTCAACACTAACAATGCACACAACTATCGAAGGTATGAACAACATGAAGTACTAGACCAACGCATTAGGTATAAAGGCTAAACAATACTATTTAGACGAATAAAAAGACCCCTTATGGTTACAAGGAGTGTATCACTCGTGTCATGCACTATATTTCCGCAAATATTTTTTTCACTTGGAAGAATTGGATAACACACTACAAAGCAAAGGTTCTCTAAAAATTCATTTACCTCTTTGTGTGGAGGTGATTAATTGTCTCCAACCACACTTATGGTCAAATATCCTCAGTCACTGGTCTTTAAAAAAATGATGAGCCATGTATAATATAACATCAACCATGTTCTAACTTCACATATGGAATACAACAGGATGGAACCAACATTTACTCAAATAGTAGATACATCAAAATGGGAAGAGTTGAGTTTACAGTAGAGATACGTATTTCCCTCGGTGAAAACCAAGGTTATCAGACCAATAGGAGAACCAAGCAAATTCCCTTCGACAACACCTAAACACACAAAAGCAAATACTTGCACCCAACGCGGGCAAGAGGGCTGACAATCCCCTTGAAGTCGTTACTTGCAAGGATTAATTCTAATAATGATAGATAGATAAAAAGTAAAGTAAAACAAAAGTAAATAAATTGCAGCAAAGTATTTTTGGTTTTAATAATATGGTAAAAGTAGACCCGGGGGCCATAGTTTTCACTAGAGGCTTCTCTCTTGAACACATAGCATACGGTAGGTGAAAAATTTACTGTTGGACAATTGGTAGAAAAGTGCATAGTTATGACATTATTCATGGCAATGATCATGTATATAGGCATCACGTCCATTGCAAGTAGACCGACTCTTGCCTGCATCTACTACTATTACTCCACCAATCGACCGCTATCCAACATGCATCTATGGTATTAAGTTCATGACAAACAAAGCAACACTTTTAAGCAAGCTGACATGATGTAGATAAATTAAACTCAATCAATATGAATAAACCCCATTCTTTTAACCTTAATGGTGACATCACAATATGTGCCTCGCTACCCCTACTATAACTAGGTGAGGACACCGCAACCCATCACAAAGCATCTCTCCCACTGAAGATAAATCAATCTAGTTGGCCAAACCAAACGGATAGATAGGGGAAAAATACAAAGCTATAACAATCATGCATAATAAAGTTTAGAAAAGACTCAATCACTTTCAATGAATACTCTGATCATAAACCCATAATTCATCAAATCCCGACAAACACACCGCAAAAGAAGATTACATCAGATAGAACTCCAAGAGGATCAAGGAGAACATTGTATTGAAGATCAAAGAGAGAGAATAAGCCATCTAGCTACTAGCTACGGACCCGTAGGTCTGTGGTAAACTACTCACGCATCATTGGAAGGCAACAAGGATGATGTAGAAGCCCTTTGCGATCGATTCCCCCTTCGGCAGAGTACCGGAAAAGGCCTCCAGATGGGATCGCAAAAGAATAGAAGCTTGCGGCGGCAGAAAAAGTGTTTCAGGTGGCTCTATGGGGGTTTCTCAATATTTGAGAATTTATAGAAGTGGAATGAGGTCAGATGGAGCCACGTGGGGCCCACAAGGTAACGGTGGGCGTCTTGTTGCTTGTCATCTCCTCGCTTCATGTCTGGTCTCCTCCCCGAAGCTTCTAGGACTCTTATGTCTAGAATAAATCGTCAAAAATTTTCGTGGCGTTTCGACTCCATCTGGTACTGATTTTCTGGAAAACCAAAAACAAGAAGAAAATAGCAACTGACACTAGGGACTGGGTTAATAGGTTAGTTTCCAGAAATGCTATAAAATATCATAAAAATGCATATAAAGCATCCATGATTGATAATATAATAGCATAAAACAATCAAAAATTATAAATGCATTGGAGACGTATCAAGAGCCCATGTTGAGCAATGGAGAGGAGGGGTGGAGTCAGCGATGCAGTGGCGTGGTGATGGAAATGGTAGTGGCCCTAGCCCGTAGGGCTTCTGACATTGATGGCAACTCCCATCTTCATCTTCCTCCGCAATCCTTCAAGGTGGGATACATCTGGAAAAATGAGGCTAGGCAGAACCTGTAAATGTATGTGGATTCATAACAATGAGGTTTCTTGATAAGTTAGGGCTAGCTAGCTTCTTAGTGATGCATATAAAGGCCTAGTGAATCCCCTTCTTCGTTGATCGTCCTCATCTTGTTTGATCCAATGTCTAGTTGGTAGTTTATATGTATTCATTATGTTCCTTATTGTTTCCTAAATCCTAAAAGATCTAATGCGCCATGAAGATTGGATGATTGGAGAAGAATAGTTGTATTGATTGGGGCCTCAATGGGCTGCTTATATAAAGCCCAAGTCTTGGAGTCCAAGAATACTAGAGATAGATTACAAGTCAAACTACCAAAACTATATAAACCGACTATACTCTAAGACCCCCCTGCAGTGTCAACGTCAGGTGAAATGATGTTGAGACTGGAGCGTATGTCGGTGAAGGATGCATACAGGAGCCCCTTGGCGAAAATGTCAGCAAATTGCGCACTCGTTGGAACATGAAGAACACTGACCTCGCCAAGAGCCACTTTCTCACGAACAAAGTGGATATCAATCTCAATGTGTTTGGTGCGACGATGTTGAACAGGATTGGATGCCATATAGACTGTAGAAATATTGTCATAGTAAACAATCGTGGCACATTTGATTGGTCGATGAAGCTCAACAAGAAGCTGACGTAACCACATCGCCTCGGCCACGGAATGAGCAACATACCTGTATTTATCTTCTGTAGAGGACATGGAAACTGTAACCTGCCTTTTAGAAGACCAAGAAACAAGATTATCACCCAAATAAACACGATAGCCGGATGTAGATCATCGAGTATCTAGAAAACCTACCCAGCCTGCATTAGAATAAACTGCCAAGCTTGTTGGAGAGGAAGAGTTGATAAGAAGACCATGATTAATGGTTCCTTTGAGATACCGAAGTATTCTCTTGACGTGATAAAAATGAGGAATACGGGGATCATGCATGTATAAGCATGCTTGTTGAACAAAATATGATATGTCAGGACGAGTGAGAGTAGCATACTGGAGAGCATCGGTGATACTATGATAGAGAGTGGGTCAGAAACAGGATCCCTGTCGGCTTACAATTTGGCGCCGATGTCAGCCGGTGTACGACAAGGTTGACAGCCAGTCATACCTACACAAGATAGCAAATCAAGGAGATATTGATGTTGAGAGAGAAATAGTGTAGACGTCGTGCGAGAGGCAGTAATCCCAAGAAAGTGATGAAGAGGACCGAGATCAGTCATGGAAAATTCACGATTAAGAGAAGAGATAATATGGCGGAGAAAAGAATCAGAAGAGGCGGTGAGAATGATATCATCAATGTAAAGTAAAAGATATGCTATATGAACGGAGGAACGAAAAATAAAAAGGGAAGAATCAGATTTAGAAGGTGTAAAGCCTATGGTTTGAATAAAGGTGGCGAAGTGATGGAACCAGGCATGAGGAGCTTACTTAAGGCCATACAAAGATTTGTGAAGAAGACAAACAAGATTAGGAGAAGAGGGATGCTCAAGACCAGAAGGTTGCTGACAATAGATGGTTTCATTGACAGTGCCATGAAGAAAAGCAGTTTTAACGTCGAGTTGATGAATCGGCCAGGAAGAGGAGACAACAAGACTAAGAACAACACGAATTGTACTCAGTTTGACAATAGAAGAAAAAGTCTCATCAAAATCAACACCGTGTTGTCGGGAAAAACCACGACATACCCTGCGAGATTTATAACGCACAAGGGAGCGTGATATTTATGGTGAAAAACCCATTTTCCAGAAATGATATTGTCACCGGGTGGTTTGGGAACGAGGGTTCTGATGTCTACTACGCAACTTTATTCTTGTAGACACGTGTTAGTCCTCCAAGCGCATAGTTTTGTAGGGCAGTAGCAATTTTCCCTCAAGTGGATGACCTAAGGTTTATCAATCCATGAGAGGTGTAGGATGAAGATGGTCTCTCTCAAACGACCCTGCAACCAAATACAAGAAATCTCGTGTGTACCCAACACACCCAATACAATGGCAAATTGTATAGGTGAACTAGTTCGGCGAAGAGATGGTGACAAAAGTGTAATATGGATGGTAGAAATATATTTTTATAATCTGAATAAATAAAAACAGCAAGGTAGAAAGTAGTAAACAGGCATAAAAACGGTATTGCAATGCTTGAAAATGAGGCCTAGGGTCCGTACTTTCACTAGTGCAACCTCTCAATGATGCTAATTAATATAATTGGATCATATAACCATCCCTCAAAGTGTGATGAAGAATCACTCCAAAGTTCCTATCTAGCGGAGAACATAAGAATAAATTGTTTGTAGGGTACGAAACCACCTCAGAGCAATTCTTTCCGTTCGATCTATTCAAGAGTTTGTACTAAAATAACACTAAAGCAAATTCATATTCATAATACTCAATCCAACACAAAGAACTTCAAAGAGTGCCCCAAGCTTTCTACTGGAGAAACAAAAGACGACAACGTGCATCAACCCCTATGCATAGATTACCTCAATGTCACCACGGGAATCCGCAAGTTGAGTGCAAAAACACATATCAAGTGAATCAATATGATACCCCATTGTCACCACGAGTACTCATATGCAAGACATATATCAAGTGCTCTCAAATCCATAAAAGTATTCAATCCGATAACAACAAAATCTCAAAGGGAAAAACTCAATCCATCACAACAAAATAGAGAGGGGAAAACACCATATGATCTGACTGTATTAACAAAGCCTGCGATACATCAAGATTGTGACATCTCAAGAACACGAGAGAGAGAGAGAGAGAGAGAGAGAGAGAGATTAAACACATAGCTACTGGTACAAACCCTCAGCCCCGAGGGTGGAATACTCCCTCCTCATCATGGTGGCCGCCGGGATGATGAAGATGGCCACCGGAGATGATTCCCTCCTCCGGTAGGGTGCAAGAACGGGGTCTAGATTGGTTTTCGGTGGCTACAGAGCCTTGCAGCGATGGAACTTCTGATCTAGGTTAACCCCCGATGGTATCTCTATTCATAGGATTTTTTGGCGTTTGTTTCACGCTAAGATAGGCCTCAAGGTGAGCACAACCCACCGGGGCAAGCCAGGCCCACCGGGAACACCCTCGTGGGTTGTGCCCTCCTCGTGGCTCTTCTGGCCCTCCCACAAAGCTTCAAGGGTCTCTTTTGTTCCAAAAAAAATCGTCAAAAAGTTTCAGCTCATTTGGAGAACTTCCATTTCTGCACAAAAAACAACACCACGGTAGTTTTGCTGAAAACAGTGTCAGTCCGGGTTAGTTCCATGCAAATCATACCAAAAACATATAAAATTGTTGTAAACATGGCATGAATACTTCATAAATTATAGATACGTTGGAGACGTATCATCATCCCCAAGCTTAATTCCTACTCGTCCTCGAGTAGGTAAATGATAAAAGAAATAATTTATGAAGTGTGAATGCTAGCAAAGTGCATAATTTTGATCAATGATAATTTCAATCACTTTTCCTTACATCATAACAACAACTCTTTCTCATAAAATTTATCATGATAAAGTAGAAATTTAAAACGGAATTTCTGTTGTGGAATGCTACCGATCATATTCATCATATACTCTTTTAGTTTGTAGCATGGACATTTGGACTTGAATGATTCAAAGTAATAGTCTATAATTTGACATGAGGACATCATACACAAGCATATCACCAAGAAACCATGTCTTTCATAATATCAACGCAAAAATAAGTTATCCCTAGCCCATCATGCTCAATCATTGATCCATTCGAGAAACACACTCACATATTAAATACACCCAATGCTCAAGTACGATCATAGTGCCCCCTAGTTAGTGCTTTATAAGAGAAGATGGAGACTCAAATTAAAAATAAAAATTGCATAAAGTAAAAGAAAGGCCCTTCCCGGAGGGAAGCAGGGATTTGTAGAGGTGCCAGAGCTCAAAGCAAAAAGTGAGAGATAAAAACATTTTGAGAGGCATACTGTTCCCACCAACGAAAACGACTTAGAGCTCCCAACACTTTCCATGCTAGATATATCATAGGCGGTTCCCAAACAGAAAATAAAGTTTATTCCTTTTTCCACCATACTTTCACTTTCCATGGCTAGCCGTATCCACGGGTGCCCTCCATACCAACACTTTCCAAGAAATTTTTTATTTGACAACATAAAGTAAATTCATTTTTTACTTCGGGACTGGGCATAATAACTTTGCCTTACTCTCGTGCAATGACAAGTGAATAAACACTAATCGTGAGAATAACACATCTAGCATGGAAAATATTGGCCACCCCTCACCGCCAAGCGAGTGGTACGAGTACACAAAAGAGAAATTTATTTTGAAAATTAGAGATGGCACATACAAATTTGCTTAGAACGGAAAAAGAATACCACATATAGGTAGGTATGGTGGACTCATGTGGCAAAATTGGTTTAAAGGATTTTGGATGCACAAGTAGTGCTCATACTTAGTTCAAAATGAAGGCTAGCAAAAGATTGAGAAGCGACCAACCAAGAAACGGATAATCTCATAGCGAGCATTGAGCATAAGAACACCGACCACAAGTAGGATGTAATTTCATTGCACAACTATTAACTTTCATGCTTGCATTTGGAATCACAAACCTTAACCTCAGTATTCTTACTAAAGCATAATTACTCATCAACATGACTCACATATCACATCATCATATCTCAAAACTATTACAAGGAATCAAGTTTATTTTTTTCCAATGGTCTTCATGAAAGTTTTTATTATATCCTTACTGAGTATCTATCACTTTGGAACTAATTTTCATGTGTTGCTTTTGATAAGCTCAAACAAATATAAGTGAAGATCATGAGCATAATATTTCTTTCTCTCAAATTAATTTAAGTGAACCAAGAGAGAATTTCTTGAAAATTTTACTAACTCTCAAATAAATCTAAGTGAAGAAAGAGAGTATTTCTTCAAAAATACTAAAGCACACCATGCTCAAAAAGATACAAGTGAAGCACTAGAGCAATTCCATAGAAAAGAGCTTCGTTGACGGGATGTGAATGCCGCTTACTTAGCCTCCCTGGCAACTATTTGTGGACTCTATTTTATTCAAAAACTTTCAGATCTAAGTATTTTATTAAAACAGCAAGCAAAACGAAAATAAAATGGCATTCTAAGAATAGCAAACATCATGTGAAGAAGCAAAAACTTAGGCTCAACCGATACTAACCGATAATTGTTGAAGAAGAAAGGTGGGATGCCTACCGGTGCATCTCCAAGCTTAGATGCTTGAGACTTCTTGAAATATTATCTTGGGGTGCCTTGGGCATCCCCAAGCTTGAGATTTTGTGTCTCCTTAATTCCTCTCATATCACGGTTTTCCTAGATCTCAAAAGCTTCATCCACACAAAACTCAACAAGAACTCGTGAGATACGTTAGTATGAACCAATGCAAAAACCTTATCATTCTCTACTGTAGCAAATCACTAAAATTATTATCCAACATTGCATACTAAGTGCCTCTGCATGTTTAATACTCCTATCCTCAAATAGAATCATTAAACAAGCAAACCTATGCAAACAATGCAAACATAACAGCAATCTGCCAAAACAGTACAGTCTGTAAAGAATGCAAGAGTATCAATACTTCCCTAACTCCAAAAGTTATGAAAATTTACCACACTGTAGAAACTTTATCAGAGCTTATTTTGCAAAAGGTTTCAACATCTTATCACATTCTTACTTTTCTAGGGAATTTTTGCAATAGCTAAACTTTCTGTTTTCAAACAGCAATATATAGACTTGTAAGGTAAGCATGGTAAAGGCTATCCTTGACATTTTTTAGTGAAAATAAAGATGCAAAACATTATTATAAATAACATCAAGAAAATCCTAAAAAAATAAAATGATGCTCCAAGCAAAACACATATCATTTGACAAATGAAAACATAGCTCCAAGTGAGATTACCGATAATGTTGGAGACAAAAGAGGGGATGCCTTTCAGGGCATCTATCGGTGTCAAAATCGGCGGATCTCAGGTAGGGGGTCCCGATCTATGCGTCTAAGGCTAATGGTAACAGGAGGCAAGGGTCACGATGTTTTACCCAGGTTCGGGCCCTCTCGATGGAGGTAAAACCCTACTTCATGCTTGATTGATATTGATGATATGGGTATTACAAGAGTTGATCTACCACGAGATCGTAGAGGCTAAACCCTAGAAGCTAGCCTATGATGATTATGATTGTGATCTTCCCTCTAAGGACTAAACCCTCCAGTTTATATAGACACCGGAGAGGGCTAGGGTTTACATGGAGTCGGTTACAAAGAAGGAAATATAATATACGGATCGCCAAGCTCGCAAAGGAGAGTCCCATCAGGACACGGGACGGAGTCTTGAGTCTTGTATCTTCACGGTCCAACAGTCCGGCCAAAGTATATAGTCCGGCTGTCCGGATACCCCCTAATCTAGGACTCCCTCAGTAGCCCCTGAACCAGGCTTCAATGACGATGAGTCCGGCGTGCAGTTTGTCTTCGGCATTGCAAGGCGGGTTCCATCTCCGAATACTCCAAAGTAATTACCGAACACTTAGATCGTTCAGGATCTGCAAGACGATCTTCACATACCACCATAGAGAGAATGATATTTCACAAGTGTAATCTGCTAACAACTTTAGACAAAGCGACATGACACTACGGTCGGGTCATTATTCGAACCGTTTTCCCACTACCAGCCACATCGCATGTTGCGAGGCGGTTTCCTCTACATGTCTTGCCGAAGCAGAGATCATGTCCCCTTATTACGGGATTCTCATCAACGCGGGTATGGGTAGCCCAACCGCACCGCTAATTGCGGCGAGTGGGGAACGAGCGGGTTCGACCAGGCAAGTTGGGAGGCGAAAAATGCTTTTACCGCCTCTATAAAGAGATAAGGTCTCTTCCTTTTCACCCATGCCTTTTCCTTCCGCTAGTCCATTCCCCTTTGCTCGAGCCCTAGCGCCCAAGCACTCTTCTTCTCCATCGAAGAGAGGTCCTCCGAAGATGTCCAGATCTAGAGCAGGAGGCAAATGGATGGCCTCTACCATCCAGGAGAGGGATATCAAAAAGCTCCGAGAGGCCGGGTACTTGGCCAAGAAAATCGGCCATCGTCTTCCACCGGTAGGACAGATCGTCCCCACTCCGAAGCCCCACGAGAGGGTCGTGTTTCTTCCTCATTTCGTCCGCGGGCTCGGGTTTCCCCTTCACCCATTTGTTCGCGGCTCATGTATTATTACGGGATTGATTTTCACGATCTGTCTCCCAATTCTTTCCTTAACATTTCGACATTCATCGTCGTATGTGAGGCTTTTCTTCATATTTCGCCCCACTTCGGCTTATGGCTGAAAATCTTTAACGTGAAGCCCAAGGTGGTGAATGGCGAGCACGCCGAATGCGGCGGCGCCATGGTGAGCAAGATGCCCAAGGTCGTATGGCCGACGGGCGCCTTCAGTGATTCCGTCAAGGAGTGGCAGCAGCAGTGGTTCTGTATCACCAAACCACGTGGTAAAAAGTGGACCGCTGCTCCCGAATTCAGATTCGGAGCCCCACTACGGCTCACATCCTGGCCCGAGAAGGGCCTGAACTGGTCCTCATCTGATGAGTTGTCAGTGCTCCAAACGTGCGTCCAGAGCGTGGTCGATAAGGACGTCAAACTCGTCAACATAGTCCAGGTGATGTTAGTTCGCCTGGTTCTCCCTTGCCAGCGTCGAGCCTGCAATTTGTGGGAATACGACCCGGCCGAACACTAGACCCTACGGGAGCTCTATGGCTCCTCCCACAAGGACATCTGGAAGGTGCTCTTCAAGTCTGGCAAACCGTGGCCGGGCTCCGCCGAGGACCGCGGGTATCAACTATCCCGCTCTGCAAGTCCGGTAAGTTATTGCTGTGCTATGTCCATCTGTGTTTTAGCCGGCATATCCCGAGGGAGGCGCACTTATCATGCTTTCTACAAAAATCCCAGGAATGGACAAAAAGGGTGGAGCGGATACACTGTCCGGCCCCACTGCCGGAGGAACCGTCCGGACCTCTTCTGACGAAGATGCTGGTCCCAGCGCCTTACGAGACGCCGAAGAAAGAGGCCTCCAAGAAGGTCAAGAAGACCCAGAGTGGCCTTTGTCGTCGTGATGCTTCGGACGCAAAATCCGAGGATTCCAGCGACCATCCTTCCTCCGAAGATGAAGAGGAGGAGGAAGAAGACGAGTCCCCCGCAGGGGCAGGGAAGAAAAGGACGACCTCCTTATCCCTGGAGGCCAAATCGCCAAACAGGGGGAAAGGTTCCCTCCCCAAGGCGTCGAGCACAGCTGCTGATAGCAGCCCGAAGTGGGATCCCAGGGCCCAGCCCCTGGTAAAGTCGTAAGTATACAAAACCCGCACACACCTACGTGCCCGAGGTCATTAGGATGTAGTAGTTTTAACTGTCGCCATATTTTGTACAGCCCGGCGAGGTCCCACGCCGGACAGTCCTCATCAGAGGATTCGCTGAGCTCAGATGCCCTGGCGAGCGAGACGCCTCCAGAGGCCCCTTCCCCGAAGCCTAGGCGCGACACCGAGGTGTCGTCTCAGCGGGACCTGGGTCAGGGGGGCATATCCCTGGGGCCGGACACACGGGAGCAGCGGCTCTCATGCGTGTCGATGGCGGGGGCGACCTTAGGTTCGGACCGCAGCCGGACATGGTCCTGGAGACCTTTAAAGCTCCAGGATCGGGAGGGCAGCCACCTTTGATGGGGGGAGGCTTGCCTACTCCGCCAGCGACCTCTGTCCAAGCAGAGCTTCCGGGCGGCCTATCGACAGCGCTAAGAAGCACGTCTATCGTCGATGAATATCGTGCCCTCATGGGTGCGGTGATTGAAAAGATTCAGTCTGCTGAGAGCGGACTGAATGAATCCTGGCTTAGTCTTATAAAGGGCTTTGAGGTATGTTTTTAAGAAACCTTTGGGAGATTGTCATAATATGAGTAGTAGCCCCTGATCCACTGTCCGGCAAAATAAAGCCGGACGGGGGATCAAATTTTGCTATTTTACAGGAGACTCAGTTAATGACGGGTATCCCTTTGTTTGAAAATAGGAGTCTGCAGAGACGACCGCCGCTCATAGTGCGGAGGTGTCCGGATTAAAGCATCGTCTGGAACGGGCCGAAGAGGAACTTGGCCGCGTGAAGAAGCAGTTGGAGGACAAGCAAGGTATGTCGATGTTGGGGAACGTAGTAATTTCAAAAAATTTCCTACGCACACGCAAGATCATGGTGATGCATAGCAACGAGAGGGGAGAGTGTTGTCCACGTACCCTCGTAGACCGTAAGCGGAAGCGTTATGACAACGCGGTTGATGTAGTCGTACGTCTTCACGATCCGACCGATCCGAGTACCGAACGTACGACACCTTCGAGTTCAGCACACGTTTAGCTCGATGACGATCCCCGGACTCTGATCCAGCAGGGTGTCGGGGATGAGTTCCGTCAGCACGACGGTGTGGTGACGATGATGATGTTCTACCGACGTAGGGCTTCGCCTAAGCACCGCAACAATATGAACGAGGTGGAATATGGTGGAGGGGGGCACCGCACACGGTTAAGGAACGATCACGAAGATCAACTTGTGTTGTCCCTAGAGGTGCCCCCCTGCCCCCGTATATAAAGGAGCAAGGGGGAGGGGGCGGCCGGCCAAGGGAGGGCGCGCCAGGGAGGAGTCCTACTCCCACTGGGAGTAGGACTCCCTCCTTCCCTAGTCCAACTAGGAGAGGGGAAGGAAGGGAAAGAGAAGGAGAAGGAAGGAGAGGGAGGAAAAAGAGGAAAGGGGGCCGGACCCCTAGTCCAATTCGGTTTGGGCTAGGGGGGCCGCGCGCCCTGCCTCCTCTCTTCCACCACTTGGCCCATGAGGCCCATTGCTTCTTCCTCGTATTCCTGTAACTCCCCGGTGCCCCCGAAAATAACCGAATCACTCGGAACCCTTCCAATGTCCGAATATAGTGGTTCAGTATATCGATCTTTATGTCTCGACCATTTTGAGACTCCTCGTCATGTCCCCGATCTCATCCGGGACTCCGAACTCCTTCGGTACATCAAAACACATAAACTCATAATAAAATTGTCATCGAAACCTTAAGCGTGCGGATCCTACGGGTTCGAGAACTATGTAGACATGAACGAGACACGTTTCCGGTCAATAACCAATAGCGGAACCTGGATGCTCATATTGGCTCCTACATATTCTACAAAGATCTTTATCGGTCAAACCGCATAAGAACATACTTGTTCCCTTTGTCATCGGTATGTTACTTGCCCGAGATTCGATCGTCGGTATCTCAATACCTAGTTCAATCTCGTTACCGGCAAGTCTCTTTACTCGTTATGTAATGCATCATCCCGCAACTAACTCATTAGCTACATTGCATGCAAGGCTTATAGTGATGTGCATTACCGAGAGGGCCCAGAGATACATCTCCGACAATCGGAGTGAAAAATCCTAATCTCGAAATACGCCAACTCAACATGTACCTTCGGAGACACCTGTAGAGCTCCTTTATAATCACCCAATTACGTTGTGACGTTTGCTAGCACACAAAGTGTTCCTCCGGGAAACGGGAGTTGCATAATCTCATAGTCATAGGAACATGTATAAGTCATGAAGAAAGCAATAGCAACATACTAAACGATCAAGTGCTAAGCTAACGGAATGGGTCAAGTCAATCATATCATTCTCCTAATGATGTGATCCCGTTAATCAAATGATAACTCATGTCTATGGTTAGGAAACTTAACCATCTTTGATTAACGAGCTAGTCAAGTAGAGGCATACTAGTGACACTATGTTTGTCTATGTATTCACACATGTATTATGTTTCTGGTTAATACAATTCTAGCATTAATAATAAACATTTATCATGAAATAAGGAAATAAATAATAACTTTATTATTGCCTCTAGGGCATATTTCCTTCAGTCTCCCACTTGCACTAGAGTCAATAATCTAGTTCACATCGCCATGTGATTTAACACCAATATTCACATCTGTATGTGATTAATACCCATAGTTCACATCGTCATGTGATCAAAACCCAAAGGGTTTACTAGAGTTAATAATCTAGTTCACATCGCTATGTGATTAACACCCAAAGAGTACTAAGGTATGATCATGTTTTGCTCGTGAGAGAAGTTTAGTCTCTGGGTCTGTCACATTCAGAGCCTTATGTATTTTGCAAATATTCTATGTCTACAATGCTCTGCACGGAGCTACTCTAGCTAATTGCTCCCACTTTCAATATGTATCCAGATTAAGACTTAGAGTCATCTGGATTAGTGCCAAAACTTGTATCGACGTAACCCTTTACGATGAACCTTTTGTCACCTCCATAATTGAGAAACATATCCTTATTCCACTAAGGATAATTTTGACCAATGTCCAGTGATCTACTTCTAGATCACTATTGTACTCCCTTGCCAAACCAGGGCAGAGTATACAATAGGTCTGGTCCATAGCATGGCATACTTTTATAGAACCTATGACTGATGCATAGGGAATGACTTTTCATTCTCTTTCTATTTTCTGCCGTGGTCGGGATTTGAGTCTTACTCAATTTCACACCTTTGCAACACAGACAAGAACTCTTTCTTTGATTGTTCCATTTTGAACTATTTCAAAATCTTGATAAGGTATGTACTTATTGAAAACTTTATCAAGCGTCTTGATCTATCTCAATAGATCTTGATGCTCAATATGTAAGTAGCTTTACTGAGGTCTTTCTTTTAAAGAACTCCTTACAAATACTCCTTTATGCTTTCCAGAAAAATTCTACATCATTTCTGATCAACAACATATATTTATCAGAAAGGCGGTAGTGCTCCCACTCACTTTATTGTAAATACAGGCTTCACCGCAAGTCTGTATAAAACTATATGCTTTGATCAACTTATCAAAGCATATATTCCAACTCTGAGATGCTTGCACCAGTCCATAGATGGATCGCTGGAGCTTGCACATTTTGTTAGCACCTTTAGGATTGACAAAACCTTCTGGTTGCATCATATACGACTCTTCTTTAAGAAAACCATTAAGGAATGCAGTTTTGACATCCATTTGCCAGATTTCATAAAATGTGGCAATTGCTAACATGATTCGGACAGACTTAATCATCGCTACAGTTGAGAAAATCTCATTGTAGTCAACACCTTGAACTTGTCAAAAACCTTTTTGCGACAAGTCGAGCTTTGTATATAGTAACACTATTATCAACGTCCGTCTTCCTCTTGAAGATCCATTTATTTTCTATGGTTTGCCGATCGGGCAAGTCCACCAAAGTCCACACTTTGTTCTCATACATGGATCCTATCTTAGATTTCATGGCCTCCAGCCATTTTGCGGAATCTGGGCTCTTCATCGCTTCCTCATAGTTCGTAGGTTTATCATGGTCTAGTAACATGACTTTCAGAACAGGATTACCATACCACTCTGGTGCAGACCGTACTCTGGAAGACCTACGAGGTTTTGTAGTAACTTGATCTGAAGTTTCATGATCATCATCATTAGCTTCCTCACTAATTGGTGTAGGAATCACTCGAACTGATTTCAGTGATGAACTATTTTCCAATTCGGGAGAAGGTACAATTACCTCATCAAGTTTTAGTTTCCTCCCACTCACTTCTTTCGAGAGAAACTCCTTCTATAGAAAGGATCCATTTTTAGCAACGAATAATCTTGCCTTCGGATCTGTGATAGAAGGTGTACCCAACAGTTTCCTTTGGGTATTCTATGAAGACACACTTCTCCAATTTGAGTTTGAGCTTATCAGGATGAAACTTTTCACATAAGCATCACAGCCCCAAACTTTAAGAAATGACAACTTGGGTTTCTTGCTAAACCACAGTTCATATGGTGTCGTCTCAACGGATTTAGATGGTGCCCTTTTTAACGTGAATGCAGCAGTCTCTAATGCATAACCCCAAAACAATAGTGGTAAATCAGTAAGAGACATCATAGATCGCAACATATCCAATAAAGTGCGGTTACGACGTTCGAACACACCATAACGTTGTAGTGTTCCAGGTGGCATGAGTTTGTGAAACTATTCCACATTGTTTTAATTGAAGACCAAACTCGTAACTCAAATACTCGTCTCCGCGATCAGATCGCAGAAACTTTATTTTCTTGTTACGAAGATTTTCCACTTCACTCTGAAATTCTTTGAACTTTTCAAATATTTCAAACTTATGTTTCATCAAGAAGATATACTCATATCTGCTCAAATCATCTGTGAAGGTCAGAAAATAACGATACCTGCCACGATCAACACTCATTGGACCGTATACATCGGTATGTATTATTTCCAACAAGTCAGTAGCTCGTTCCATTGTTCCGGGGAACGGAGTTTTAGTCATCTTGCCCAAAAGGCACGGTTCCCAAGCATCAAATGATTCATAACCAAGTGATTCTGAAAATCCATCTTTATGGAGTTTCTTCATGCGCTTTACACCGATATGACCCAAACAGCAGTGCCACAAATAAGTTGCACTATCATTATTAACTTTGCATCTTTTGGCATCAATATTATGAATATGTGTATCACTATGATTGAGATCCAACAAACTATTTTCATTGAGTGTATCACCATTGAAGGTTTTATTCATTTAAACAGAACAACAATTATTCTCTGACTTTAAATGAATAACTGTATTGCAATAAACATGATCAAATCATATTCATGCTCAACGCAAACGCCAAATAACATTTATTTAGGTTTAACACTAATCCCGAAAGTATAGGGAGTGTGCGATGATGATCATATCAATCTTGGAACTACTTCCAACACTCATCGTCACTTCCCCTTCAACTAGTCTCTTTTTATTCTGTAACTCCTGTTTCGAGTTACTAATCTTAGCAGCCGAACAAGTATCAAATACTCAGGGGCTACTATAAACACTAGTAAGGCACACATCAATAACCTGTATATCAAATATACCCTTGTTCACTTTGCCATCCTTCTTGTCCACCAAATATTCAGGGCATTTCCGCTGCGAGTGACCATTTCCTTTGCAGTGTAAGCACTTAGTTTCAGGCTTTGGTCCAGCTTTGGTCTTCTTCACGGGAGTGACAACTTGTTTGCCATTCTACTCGAAGTTTCCCTTTCTTTTCCTTTGCCCTTTTCTTGAAACTAGTGGTTTTGTCAATCATCAACACTTGATGCTCTTTCTTGATTTCTACCTTCGTCGATTTCAACATCACAAAGAGCTCGGGAATTGTTTTCGTCATCCCTTGCATACTATAGTTCATCACGAAGTTCTAGTAACTTAGT
This sequence comes from Triticum dicoccoides, assembly GCF_002162155.2. Taxonomy (NCBI): domain Eukaryota; kingdom Viridiplantae; phylum Streptophyta; class Magnoliopsida; order Poales; family Poaceae; genus Triticum; species Triticum dicoccoides. Next base: position 286,491,363 of record NC_041389.1, read on the forward strand.
GATGGTGACTAGAGAACTCTGTCAATCACTATCTTATCTGGAAGATTAACTCCCACTTGATTCAAGCGATTGAAGTACCCAGACAATCTGAGCACAGGCTCACTAGTTGAGCGATTCTCCTCCATCTTTTAGCTATAGAACTTGTTGGAGACTTCATATCTCTCAACTCGGGTATTTGCTTGAAATATTAACTTCAATTCCTGGAACATCTCATATGGTCCATGATGTTCAAAACATCTTTGAAGTTCCGATTCTAAGCTGTTAAGCATGGTGCACTAAACTATCAAGTAGTCATCATATTGAGCTAGACAAACGTTCATAACGTCTGCATCTACTCCTGCAATAGGTTTGTCACCTAGCGGTGCATCAAGGACATAATTCTTCTATGAAGCAATGAGGATAAACCTCAGATCACGGATCCAATCCGCATCATTGCTACTAACATCTTTCAACACAATTTTCTCTAGGAACATATCAAAAATAAACATAAAAGCAACAACGCGAGCTATTGATCTACCACATAATTTGCAAAATACTACCAGGACTAAGTTCATGATTAATTTAAGTTCAATTAATCATATTACTTAAGAACTCCCACTTAGACAGACATCTCTCTAGTCATCTAAGTGATCACGTGATCCAAATCAACTAAACCATGTCCGATCATCACATGAGATGGAGTAGTTTTCAATGGTGAACATCACTATGTTGATCATATCTACTATATGATTCACGCTCGACCTTTCGGTCTCCGTGCTCCGAGGCCATATCTGTATATGCTAGGCTTGTCAAGTTTAACCTGAGTATTCCGCGTGTGCAACTGTTTTGCACCCGTTGTATTTGAACGTAGAGCCTATCACACCCGATCATCACGTGGTGTCTCAGCACGAAGAACTTCCGCAACGGTGCATACTCAGGGAGAACACTTCTTGATAATTAGCGAGAGATCATCTTAAAATGCTACCGTCAATCAAAGCAAGATAAGATGCATAAAGGATAAACATCACATGCAATCAATATAAGTGATATGATATGGCCATCATCATCTTGTGCTTGTGATCTCCATCTCCGAAGCACCGTCGTGATCACCATCGTCACCAGCGCGACACCTTGATCTCCATCGTAGCATCGTTGTCGTTATGCCATCTATTGCTTCTACGACTATCGCTACCGCTTAGTGATATAGTAAAGCAATTACAGGGCGTTTGCATTTCATACAATAAAACAACAACCATATGGCTCCTGCCAGTTGCCGATAACTCAGTTACAAAACATGATCATCTCATACAATAAAATATAGCATCACGTCTTGACCATATCACATCACAACATGCCCTGCAAAAACAAGTTAGACTTCCTCTACTTTGTTGTTGCAAATTTTACGTGGCTGCTACAGGCTGAGCAAGAACCGTTCTTACCTACGCATCAAAACCACAACGATAGTTCGTCAAGTTAGTGCTGTTTTAACCTTCGCAAGGACCGGGCATAGCCACACTCGGTTCAACTAAAGTTGGAGAAACAGACACCCGCTATTCACCTGTGTGCAAAGCACGGCGGTAAAACCAGTCTCGCGTAAGCGTACGCGTAATGTCGGTCCGGGCCGCTTCATCCAATAATACCGCTGAACCAAAGTATGACATGCCGGTAAGCAGTATGACTTGTATCGCCCACAACTCACTTGTGTTCTACTCGTGCATATGACATCTACGCATAAAACCAGGCTCGGATACCACTGTTGGGGAACGTAGTAATTTCAAAAAATTTCCTACGCACACGCAAGATCATGGTGATGCATAGCAATGAGAGGGGAGAGTGTTGTCCATGTACCCTCATAGACCGTAAGCGGAAGCGTTATGACAACGTGGTTGATGTAGTCGTACGTCTTCACGATCCGACCGATCCGAGTACCAAACGTACGGCACCTCCGAGTTCAGCACACGTTCAGCTCGATGACGATCCCCGGACTCTGATCCAGCAGGGTGTCGGGGATGAGTTCCGTCAGCACGACGGTGTGGTGACGATGATGATGTTCTACCGACGCAGGGCTTCGCCTAAGCACCGCAACGATATGACCGAGGTGGAATATGGTGGAGGGGGCATCGCACACGGTTAAGGAACGATCACGAAGATCAACTTGTGTTGTCCCGAGAGGTGCCCCTGCCCCCGTATATAAAGGAGCAAGGGGGAGGGGCGGCCAGCCAAGGGAGGGCGCGCCAGGGAGGATTCCTACTCCCACCGGGAGTAGGACTCCCTCCTTTCCTAGTCCAACTAGGAGAGGGGAAGGAAGGGAAAGAGAAGGAGAAGGAAGGAGAGGGAGGAAAAAGAGGAAAGGGGGGCCGACCCCCTAGTCCAATTCGGTTTGGGCTAGGGGGGCCGCGCGCCCTGCCTCCTCTCTTCCACCACTTGGCCCATGAGGCCCATTGCTTCTTCCTCGTATTCCCGTAACTCTCCGGTACCCCCGAAAATACCCGAATCACTCGGAACCCTTCCGATGTCCGAATATAGTCGTCCAATATATCGATCTTTATGTCTCGACCATTTCGAGACTCCTCGTCATGTCCCCGATCTCATCCGGGACTCCGAACTCCTTCGGTACATCAAAACTCATAAACTCATAATAAAACTGTCATCGAAACCTTAAGCGTGCGGACCCTACGGGTTCGAGAACTATATAGACATGACCGAGACACGTTTCCGGTCAATAACCGATAGCGGAACCTGGATGCTCATATTGGCTCCTATATATTCTAGGAAGATCTTTATCGGTCAAACCGCATAACAACATACGTTGTTCCCTTTGTCATCGGTATGTTACTTGCCTGAGATTCGATCGTCGGTATCTCAATACCTAGTTCAATCTCGTTACCGACAAGTCTCTTTACTCGTTATGTAATGCACCATCCCGCGACTAACTCATTAGCTACATTGCTTGCAAGGCTTATAGTGATGTGCGTTACCGAGAGGTCCCAGAGATACTTCTCCAACAATCGGAGTGACAAATCCTAATCTCGAAATACGCCAACTCAACATGTACCTTCGGAGACACCTGTAGAGCTCCTTTATAATCACCCAGTTACGTTGTGACGGTTGGTAGCACACAAAGTATTCCTCTGGTAAACGGGAGTTGCATAATCCCATAGTCATAGGAACATGTATAAGTCATGAAGAAAGCAATAGCAACATACTAAACGATCAAGTGCTAAGCTAACGGAATGGGTCAAGTCAATCATATCATTCTCCTAATGATGTGATCCCGTTAATCAAATGACAACTCATGTCTATGGTTAGGAAACTTAATCATCTTTGATTAACGAGCTAGTCAAGTAGAGGCATACTAGTGACACTATGTTTGTCTATGTATTCACACATGTATTATGTTTCCGGTTAATACAATTCTAGCATGAATAATAAACATTTATCATGAAATAAGGAAATAAATAATAACTTTATTATTGCCTCTAGGGCATATTTCCTTCAGTCGAAACCTTGTGCTAAGTTTAGCACGAATTAGAAGTTGTGCCTGACGAAAATCTTTGTATTGTATGCTCTAGGGGCGAGTGCCGAAATTGAGGCACTGAAGAAGGCTATGGCCGAAGCCGACAATAACACCGTTGCCGAACAGGCTCTTCGTGAGAAGCACGAGGCTAGGGTCATTGAAGCTGAGCGAGAGCTCCAGGAGGCCGTGAAGAAAAGCGAGGCCTTGGAGCAGAGTCTGGCAGGGAAAGAATCCAAACTCGCCCAAGCTCTCCAAGCCGCGGAGGATGCTCAAGAAGAAGCCCGAGGTGCTCTGAAGGACATTCAGGAGGCCCGGAAGGTTGCGGTTGGTAAGGCCTTTTGTACTCAAGGCCATTTTTGTATAGCAATGGGAGGAACTCTAATCGACAAGCTGAATTCTTGTTTCTCCAGGGGCGTTCACAGATCTGCCACGCAACATATCAGATGGTGCCAAATTCTACCGGACTGAGGAGAAGATATCTGCGGAGAAGCATTTCTGGTCGCAGTATTTGGTGCCGAATTATCCGGTGCCCTTTATCGATCAGCTGAAGCAGCTGGTCGAACTGCACCAGGCGGACGAACTAGCCATGAAGGACTTGGTTGTCCGGCTGTGGCCCACGGAGCCAATTCCAAGTAGTTACTTTAGACTCGTGAAGCGGATTGTTGGCGCTTGCCCTCGGGTTGATGTCATTCAGCGATCAGTCTGCATAGAGGGTGCACGCATGGCGTTTGCCCGTGCGAAGGTGCATTGGGGGAAGCTTGATGCTAAGAAGCTGATGACTGAGGGACCGCCGGAGGGTAAGGAGCATCACAAGCCCGAGATATACTATGAAGGTGTCCTGAAAGGAGCCCGCCTTGTGGCGGATCAGTGTACCAAAGACACTATATTTCCCTGAAGGCAGTCGTGCCATTCTTTGTAATGCGGGATAATGGCATTGTTATTATTTATTGCCTGTTTATTTGAACGTTTGTTCTTCCTGTGCGGCTGTTTAGTGTATATAAATCCCGAGAGTTGGCCAGTCATCGTCTTCTGCCCCAACGTAAAAAGTACGGGGGTGTTCGGGACATACCTGAACACTCTTTTTCCCATTGTTGGGTCCTTTTAAGGAGGTATTCCTCACCACGAACCAGGCAATCAGACTATAGGGCTTTATCACTCTCACTTAGCCATAGGAATTCGAGTATGGTGGGCGCAGCCCCTGGTGTTCGGAAGACCGTACTGGGGGCTCTATCGGTGCCTGATCGGAAGACCGATCCGTCGCACTTTGCATGTATAATGGAATTATGCGGAATAAATCTTTAAAGATTTGACAACCTCTCGAACAGCTGACCAGCTCTCGCTGTATCGTGACAGTCAGTTTTTGGCTTTCTCTACTGAGGTGCTCGTCCGAAAGAACCGGACAGAATCGCAGTAGTTCTCCCAGCGCTACCTTAGCCGATGGAGCGGAACGTAAGGTACCAAAACATGGGAGCCGGGCAAACCCAACTAATGACCCAAGACATGATTCGGAGCTGGTTGCATATAGTGCTATAAGTTCGGGGTGCCGAGCGACCGAAAAGGTGGTCGGACTTTGTTGCCGTACTATGAAGCCCCTGGCATAATGGGGCATAACACAAGGCGTGGGTGCCATTTGTGAAAAAAGGGGCGTCCATGAGGAACGACGGCCGGTAAGGGTTATTTAAGTCTACGCATTGTAGTAGAGTGGTATGCATATGAGTACGGTTTATGCTTATGAAAAGAAGTGTTTTTGGCGGAACCTGTCGTGGCCGGACTGGAGGAGGCTGTGCGTGGATCTGAGGTGTATCCGGACTGCCTCCTTTTAGGAGGAGTTTGCTTATGTCCTCCTGCCTTGTGCGTCCGAGCTGATTCCACGTCGCCAATCCTGTTCTGCGCCAAAGTTAGTCTGTAAAGACGAATGCTTAAAGGCAGCTGCATGTCCTGTGGTTGAACCGCGGGTGCCTGATCAGAGCCTGGCTGAACCAGGCTATCATGCCATAAAGTGGCTCGGACTCCTCAGTTGGTGTCCTGGTACTTGGCTACCGAATCAAAATTTGATAAATAGGCACGACTCGCTATTCCAGCAGCGGTATGATTTCCACTCTGAGGGTGGGGTTCAGCCTTGCCCATAATTGTGACTATGTCACGCGGGACTGGCCTAATGTTGTACCCCATTGGATCTAGCCAACGTGGTTCGTCCCGGTAGAATGTTGTAATTACTGTATAAGGGGACAGTGCCAAAGACTTATTCTTCGACATGGTATTTGTTTGGTGATCCGAAGACAACCATTAGTATGGTGGGCCAGTTAAAACTTGGCCTTTGCACCTGGCATCTTTGAGGAGATGTTATTGGTAGTTTTATGCCCGTGGGGGCTCGTGTGAGGTGGATCCCCCAAACTATTGGGTAGATAGTGAGTGCAATAAAATTGCTATGGCTGATGTTGTTCGGACGGTCGATGTGATCAGAGACGATTAGCCGTTTTGTTTTGTACTGTGGGGGATCTTCCTTTGACCTCACCATGTTTGATCGGTCTTCCGTTGTTTGAAACCTCCCTTCATTATTTCCGGCGCGTGACCGACCATTTTGTTTTGAGGGTCCGGCATTCTCTATTGGTATGCTTGGCCGCCTTTCTAGGGGTACCATGAATTTTGCATGGTTGATCGAGTATGCTGCTTGGGCCGGGTGGGCTTGAGCTGTTCTTTTTCTGCTGACCGGACTGGGAGCCGCTGAATTCGGCACCAACTTCTCTAGCTTGACGTTTATGACGATTGCGCCGAGGCTTGAGGATGCTGCCTCGTGTTTCCTGCGTATTGTCCTGGACCGTGGTGGTATATTGGCGTCGGGGTATGTGCCTTAGGTTCTCCTTCTTAGGTTGAGGTAGCAAATTGTGTCGTGTGTGCCCTTTGTCGGGGTGGTCGAGTCCATTTTCCTTGGTGGCCAGGACCTTGGTCCATCTGTTAGTGAGCAAATCTTGGTCAGCTTTGAGCTGTTGTTGCTTCTTTTGCAGGCTCCTCGTAGTGGCTATAAGCCGTCTCTTAAAGCGAACTTGTTCCGTGGGGTCCTCAGGTACGCCGAATTCATCATCGCCGAGGCTCACCTTGTCTTCGGAGGGGGGCATGTAGTTATCCCTCTCCAAATATCCCTCTGTCGCCAGTCCGGCCTGCTCGAAGGCAGGCTGATCAGGATTGTATTCATCTTCGGCACCATCTGGACTGTTCTTGACTGCCGTGCTGGTAGTGTTGTGGCGGGGCTTGGGGCGGCGCTGATGACGTTCATGCTTTTCTTCCTTCCTTGAGGGGTTATCCTCCATTGCCTCATCGCCGTTGGTTTCTTTCGGAGTGTCCACCATATATATATATATATATATATATATATATATATATATCATATGAGGAGGTGGCTATCCACCGCCCCGTGGGCGGTGGTTCCTATTCCTCTCCTGCATCGTTGTCTATACCGTCGATGTCTTCAGAGTCAAAGTCAAGCACGTCGGTTAAATCATCGACCGTGGCAATGAAGTGGGTGGCGGGTGGGCAACGAATTCCTTCGTCGCATACTTCCCACTCGAGCTGGACATAGTTCGGCCGAGAGTCTCCTGACAAAGAGAGAGATTTTAACGAGTTCAGCATGTCGCCAAAGGGCGAGTGCTGGAGGATATCCGTAGCGGTGAACTCCATTACCAGAGCCCAACCAGGTTCGGCGGGTTCGGAGGTGCGCGGACTGGAACCTACAGCCGGATACAAGTCTGGGGGTCCGGTGTCACAGGCTTCCTTGGGGGTGAAGTCTGTGTTCGGCTCTACCGCCGATGAGTGTGCGGCCTTAGGGGCGGGGTCCATCCACCCATCCTCGGGCGACGCAATCTGCCCCGGATTTAGGTCCGGGGCTTCTGCAGGGGCGATATCCCGAGCATTGTCCGACATCAGGTCTAAGCCATGCTCACCATGACTGTCCGGCGCTCCTGGTGCAGGCCCGAACCCATTGAAGATCAAGTCTCCGCTGATATCGGCCGTATAGTTCGAGTTTCCGAACCTGACCTGGTGGCCAGGGGCGTAGCTGCCGATCTGCTCCAGATGGCCAAGCGAATTGGCCCGTAGTACGAAGCCGCCGAACACGAAGATTTGTCCGGGAAGAAAAGTCTCACCCTGGACCATGTTGTTGTTGATCGAAGGAGCCATCAAGCCTCGCAGCGACGGCACAGAGGAACTCTCAATGAAAGCACCAATGTCAGTGTCAAAACCGGCGGATCTCGGGTAGGGGGTCCCGATCTGTTCGTCTAAGGCTAATGGGAGGCAAGGGACACGATGTTTTACCCAAGTTCGGGCCCTCTCGATGGAGGTAAAACCCTACTTCCTGCTTGATTGAATTGATGATTTGGGTATTACAAGAGGTTATCTACCACAAGATCGTAGAGGCTAAACCCTAGAAGCTAGCCTGTGATGATTATGATTGTGATCGTCCCTCTAAGGACTAAACCCTCCGGTTTATATAGACACCAGAGAGGGCTAGGGTTTACATGGAGTCGGTTACAAAGAAGGAAATATAATATCCGGATTGCCAAGCTTGTCTTCCATGCAAAGGAGAGTCCCATCCGGACACGGTACGGAGTCTTGAGTCTTGTATCTTCACGGTCCAACAGTCCGGCCAAGGTATATAGTCCGGCTGTCCGGATACCCCCTAATCCAGGACTCCCTCAGCATCCCCAAGCTTAGTTGCTTGGATCTTCCTTGAATATTACCTTGGGGTGCCTTGGGAATCCCCAAGCTTAGGGTTTTGTCACTCCTTATTCTCCTCATATCGACATCTCACCCAAAACTTGAAAACTTCAATCACACAAAACTTAATGGAACTTTGTGAGATCGGTTAGTATGATAAAGAGCAAACCATTTCACTTTTGGTACTATCAAAGACAAGATTCATAATTGTTCTCACACAATGCCTACTGTAGCATATCATTTCCACAATTTATATTGAGCAATATAAGCCATGGAAACTAGAAAACAAGCAAACTATGCATAGAAAACAGAACCTGTCAAAAACAGAACAGTCTGTAGTAATCTGTACTCCAACCATACTTCTGCTACTCCAAAATTCTGAAAAATCAAGAAAACCTGGGAAATTTGCCTATTAACCTTCTGCAAAAAGAATCAGTATTTTATCACCCTTCTATTAAAAATGAGAATTATTTTCCTGCCTGCAAAAGTTTCTGTTTTTCAGCAAGATCAAATCAACTATCACCATAGACCATCCCAAAGGCTTTACTTGGCACTTTATTTAAACAAAAGCAATAAAACATGATTACTACAGTAGACTAATCATGTGAACACACAAAAACAGTAGGTAAAATTGTTGGGTTGTCTCCCAACAAGCGCTTTTCTTTAATACCTTTTAGCTTGGCATGTTGATTTCAATGATGCTTGCATAAAAGATAAGAATTGAAACATAAAGAGAGCATCATGAAGCACATGGCAAGCACATTTAAGTCTAACCCACTTCCTATGCATAGTGATTTTGTGATTAAACAATTTATGGGAACAAGAATCAACTAGCATAGGAAGGCTAAACATCAAGATTTTTCAACACATAGAGAGGAAAGTTGATATTATTGCAATTCCTACAAGCATAAGCTCCTCCCCCATAATAATTTTCAGTAGCATCACGAAGAAATTCGACAATATAACCATCACATAAAGCATTCTTTTCATGACACAAAATCATAGAAAACTTATTACTCTCCACATAAGCAAATTTCTTCTCATCAATAGTAGTGGGAGCAAACTCAACAAAATAACTATCATGAGAGTGAAAATTAAAATCATGATGACTAGTTTCATGGTTATCACTATTCTTTATATCATACATGTCATCATCATAATCATCATAGATATCAACTTTGTTATCATAGTCAATTGAAGCCTCATCCAAAAAGGTGGATTCATCACTAAATAAAGTCACGACCTCTCCAAATCCACTTTCATCATTATAATCATCATAAATAGGAGGCATGCAATCATTATAACAAATTTGCACATCAAATCTTGGGGGACTAAAAATATCATCTTCATCAAACATAGCATCCCCAAGCTTATGGCTTTGCATATCATTAGCATCATGGATATTCAAAGAGTTCATACCAACAATATTGTAATCATGCTCATGATTCAAAGATTTTTTGGCAAACATTTTATTAACTTCCTCTTCTAACACTTGAGCACAATTTTCCTTTCCATCATTTTCATGAAATACATTATAAAGATGAATAATATGATACAACCTCAATTCCATTTTTTATAGTTTTCTTTTTAAACCAAACTAGTGATAAAACAAGAAACTAAAAGATTTGTTTGCAAGATCTAAAGATATACCTTCAAGCACTCACCTCCCCGGCAATGGCGCCAGAAAAGAGCTTGATGTCTACTACGCAACTTTATTGTTGTAGACACGTGTTGGGCCTCCAAGCGCAGAGTTTTGTAGGACAGTAGCAATTTTCCCTCAAGTGGATGACCTAAGGTTTATCAATCCGTGAGAGGTGGATGAAGATGGTCTCTCCCAAATGACCCTGCAACCAAATACAAGAAATCTCTTGTGTCCCCAATACACCCAATACAATGGCAAATTGTATAGGTGCACTAGTTAGACGAAGAGATGGTGATAAAAGTGTAATATGGATGGTAGAAATATATTTTTATAATCTAAATAAATAAAAACAGCAAGGTAGAAGTAGTAAACGGGCAGAAAACGGTATTGCAATGCTTGAAAATGAGGCCTAGGGTCCGTACTTTCACTAGTGCAACCTCTCAGCAATGCTAATACAATTGGATCATATAACCATGCCTCAAAGTGTGATGAAGAATCACTCCAAAGTTCCTATCTAGCGGAGAACATAAGAATAAATTGTTTGTAGGGTACGAAACCACCTCAAAGCTATTCTTTCCATTCAATCTATTCAAGAGTTCGTACTAAAATAGCACAAAGCTTTTCTTCCCGTTCGATCTATCCTAGAGTTCGTACTAAAATAACACCAAAGCAAATTCATATTCATAATACTCAATCCAACACAAAGAACTTCAAAGAGTGCCCCAAGATTTCTACCAGAGAAACAAAAGACGAGAACGTGCATCAACCCCTATGCATAGATTACCGTGATGTCACCACGAGAATCCGCAATTTGAGTACCAAACCACATATCAAGCGAATCAATATGATACCCCATTGTCACCATGAGTATCATATGCAAGACATGTGCTCTCAAATCCATAAAAGTATTCAATCCGATAACAAAGAAATCTCAAAGGGAAAAACTCAATTCATCACAACAAAATAGAGAGGGGAAAACACCATATGATCCGACTATATTAACAAAGCCCGCGATACATCAAGATTGTGACATCTCAAGAACACAAGAGATAGAGAGAGAGAGAGAGAGAGGAGAGAGAGAGATTGAACACATAGCTACTGTTACAAACCCTCAGCCCGGAGGGTGGACTACTCCCTCCTCATCATGGTGGCCGCCGGGATGATGAAGATGGCCACCGGAGATGATTCCCCCCTTCGGTAGGGTGCTGGAACAGGGTCTAGATTGATTTTTGGTGGCTACAGAGCCTTGCGGCGGTGGAACTTCTGACCTAGGTTAACCCCCGATGGTTTCTCTATTTATAGGATTTTTGGCGTTGGTTTCACGCTAATATGGGCCTCGAGGTGAGCACAACCCACCGGGGCAAGCCAGGCCCACCAGACGCGCCCTAGTGGGTTGTGCCCTTCTCGTGGCTCTTCTGGCCCTCCAACGAAGCTTCGGCGGTCTCTTTTGTTCCAAAAAAAATCGTCAAAAAGTTTTAGTTCATTTGGAGAACTTTCATTTCTGCACAAAAAACACCACCACGGTAGTTCTGCTGAAAACAGTGTCAGTCCGGGTTAGTTCCATGCAAATCATACCAAAACCATATAAAATTGTTGTAAACATGGCATGAATACTTCATAAATTATAGATACGTTGGAGACGTATCAGGTCCACGTGTTGTTTTGCTGAAGGGCATCAAACTTATTACGCATAGCAGAACACCAAAGAGAATCAAGAAGAGTGCGTTTATAAGATGTTGGAATAGGAGAGACAGTTGGTGTGAACGTGAGATTAAGGCGACGTGTAGGAAGATGAAAATCGTGCTTACCACGAGTGCACATGACGTGGTCATTGGTGGGGGTTAGGATAGGAACATCATTAGGTGGAAGAGGTTGTGTGGAGGAGGAAGGGTAAGTACATGAAACGAGATGTCTGCGATGGAGGCTGACGCAGCAGGAGTGTGGGTTGTTGATGCGGCCGGGGTTTGCGGTGCTGACGCGGCAGGGGTTGGGGGCATGGCAGACTACCTTGGGCTCGCTGAAGCGCATTGCTCTGCTGCGCTAGAGGTGGTGGTAGGAGATAGGATAGGGAGGAGTTTAGATTTTATGTTATCTTGGGAGGGTTGGGGTATAGGTGTAGTTTTTGTGGCAGCGTAGGGAAAGGTGTTTTCATCAAATGTAACATGGCGATAAATAATAACACGACCCGAGGAAGGATTAAAGTAGCGAGAACCTTTATGATCATCGGAGAGACCAACATAGATGCAGGGTAAAGACCTGGGTGCTAATTTATGAGAAGTTGTAGAGGTAGTTGTAAGGGCATATTTATCCCTTAAGGGTTTTGGTGATTGATGACAATGCTTTTGCGGACTAATCGTGTGCCTTGAGTTTCTCACATACTTCATCACTAGGCACGAGACGATTCGGTGCCCCTCGGAGACTATTGAAGTCGACGTTGTTCTACGTTTCTCTTTGGTGGATTTGAGTCGTAGGAGAGCCGTACTATTAAGAGGGGGTCCGCGTCGGAAAGGTTTGGGTGGAACCAACACGTACACTTGTCCCTCCTTTCCCTGCCCTTTGGAGTTGCCCTTCGTTATCTTGGTTGTGCGGAAACCTGACGACTTCTGCTGTACTTGCGGTAGTACTGCAAGTACAAGCGGTAATACCGCTGTGTGTCACGGTAGTACCGCCCCTCTGGAGCGGTAGTACCGCGGCACCCAGGCCTTGTGCCGCTCCGGTGCGGTAGTAGGGGCGGATGTAATTTTTTACATCCGCGCCCCCCACGGTAGTACCGCTCATCCAGCGCGGTAGTACCTCGGGGGCCCACAGTAGTACCGCTCCCTAGGAGTCGTAGTACCGTGGCCCTCCTACCTAGTACCGCAGTGTCACGGTAGTTGGCGCGGATGTAATTTTTTACATCCACGCCCGCCACGGTAGTACCGCGCCTCGCGAGCGGTAGTACCGCGTCGGGTTTTTGTACCACCCCAGTTTCAGCGGAAGTAGGCACGGATGTAATTTATTTCATCCGCGCCCTTCCCAGGCCGTGACTCTCCTGCCTTGCGGTAGTACCGCGAGGGGGAGCGGTAGTACCGCGCAAGCGGTAGTACTGCCCCCTAGTCAGGCAAGTTCCGGCCTGTGCTGCTGTCGCGGTAGTACCGTGGTCCCCCACGGTAGTACCGCGCAGCCTCACGGTAGTACCGCACCCCTGGAGTGGTAGTACCGTGTGTCGCGGGCTGAACATATGGATAACGGTTGGATTTTTCCCATGACTATATAAGGGGTGTCTTCTACCTCTAGTTGACTACCTCTTCCACCTCTAAGCTCCATTGTTGCTCCAAGCTCCATTTTCGCCCGATCTCTCTCCCTAGCCAATCAAACTTGTTGATTTGCTCGGGATTGGGTGACAAGGGCCCGATCTACACTTCCACCACAGGATATTTGATTTCCCCCACTTATCCCTTGCGGATCTTGTTACTCTTGGGTGTTGAGAACCCTAGATGGTTGAGGTCACCTCGAAGCCATACTACATTGTGGTTAAGCTTCGTGGTGTTGTTGGGAGCCTCCGATTGTTGTGGAGATTTCCCCAACCTTGTTTGTAAAGGTTTGGTCGCCGCCTTCAAGGGTACCAATAGTGGAATCACGGCATCTCGCATTGTGTGAGGGCGTGAGGAGAATACGGTGGCCCTAGTGGCTTCTTGGGGAGCATTGTGCCTCCACACCGCTCTAACGGAGACGTAATTCCCCTTAAAAGGAAGGAACTCTGGTAACACATCCTCGTCTCCACCGACTCCACTCTTGGTTATTCCGTGCCTTTACTTTTGCAAGCTTTCTTGTGTTACATCCTTTGCTTGCATATGTGCTAGTTGTTATTGCATCATATAGGTTGCTCACTTAGTTGCACATCTAGACAACCTATTTTGTTGCAAAGTTTAATTTGGTAAAGAAAAGCTTAAAGTTGTTAGTTGCCTATTCACCCCCCCTAGTCAACCATATCGATCCTTTCAGTGGTATTAGGAAAGCAGAGATAGCCAAAGACACAAAGAGAATGATAGTCGGGATGAGAAAGAAAAAAGAGTGAAACATGTTTTGGTTGGCCTAATGTTGAGAAGAAGTGTAGAAGTGCGTAGAGGTTCAACCCAAAAACGGGGAGGGTGAGAGGCTTGAATTACCAATGTGCGGATAATGTCATTGATGGAGCGGAGTGATCTTTCAGTGATACGCCCATTTTGCATCATGTTCTTATGTTGATATTTATTGTGTTATGGACTGTTATTTCATATTATGGTACAATTCGTATGCCTTTTCTCTCTTATTTTACAAGGTTTACATGAAGAGGGAGAATGCTGGCAGCTCGAATTCTGGACCGAAAATGAGCAAATCCGAGAGACCTATTCTGTACAACTCCAAAAGTCCTGATAATTTACGGAGAATTATTTTGGAATATATAAAAATTATCGGGCGAAGAAAATACCAGAGGTGATCCACCAGGTGGCCACAAGCTTGGGGGGTGCGCCTTACCCCCCTGGGTGACCCCCTAGGGCTTGTGAGCCCCCTGGCAGGTCTCCGGTGCCCATCTTCTGCTATATGGAGGATTTTTGTTGTTGAAAAAATCATAAGGAAGCTTTTAGAACGAAGCGTCATCGTCTCGAGGTGGAACCTGGGTAGAAGCAATCTAGGGATCCGGTGGAGCTATTCTGTCGGGGAAACTTCCCTCCTGGAGGGGCAAATCAAAGCCATCGTCATCACCAATAATCCTCTCATCGAGAGGGGGTCAATCACCATCAACATCTTCACTAGCACCATCTCCTCTCAAACCCTACTTCATCTCTTTTATTCAAATCTTTGTCTCAGAACCTCAGATTAGTACCTATGGGTTGCTAGTAGTGTTGATTACTCCTAGTTGACGCTAGTTGGTTTATTTGGTGGAAGATCATATGTTTAGATCCTTATGATATTCAATACCCCTCTGATCTTGAACATGAACATGCTTTGTGAGTAGTTACGTTTGTTCCTAAGGACATAGGAGAAGTTTTGTTATAAGTAATCATGTGAATTTGGTATTCATTTGATATTTTGATGAGATGTATGTTGTCTTTCGTCTAGTGGTGTTATGTGAACGTCGACTACATGACACTTCACCATGATTTGGGCCTAGGGGAAGGCACTGGGAGGTAATAAGTAGATGATGGGTTGCTAGAGTGACACAAGCGTAAACCCTAGTTTATGTGTTGCTTCGTAAGGGGCTGATTTGGATCCACATGTTTCATGCTATGGTTTGATTTACCTTAATTCTTCTTTCGTAGTTGTGGATGCTTGCGAGAGGGGTTAATCATAAATGGGAGGCTTGTCCAAGTATGGACAACACCCAAGCACCGGTTCATATGTCTCCAACGTATCTATAATTTTTAATTGTTCCATGCTATTATATTATCTATTTTGGAATTTTTATATGCATTAATATGCTATTTTATATTATTTTTGGGACTAACTTATTAACCTAGAGCCCAGTGCCAGTTCCTATTTTTTCCTTGTTTTTGAGTTTCGGAGAAAAGGAATACCAAACGGAGTCCAAACGGAATAAAACCTTCGCGATGATTTTTCTTGGACCAAAAGACAACCAGGAGGCTTGGAGATGAAGTTAGAAGATCCACGAGGCAGCCACAAGGACGGAGGGCGCACCCAGGGGGTAGGGCGCACCCCCACCCTTGTGGGCTCCTGATAACCCACAAGTATAGGGGATTGCAACAGTTTTCGAGGGTAGAGTATTCAACCCAAATTTATAGATTCGACACAAGGGGAGCCAAAGAATATTTGAAGGTATTAGCAGCCAAGTTGTCAATTCAACCACACCTAGAGACTAATTATCTGCAGCAAAGTGATAAGTAGCAAGTAATATGATAGTTTTGATGATAGTAGCAGCAGTAACGGTAACGGTAACAGTGATAGCAATAGTTTTGTAGCAAGTGCAACAGTAATGATAGAAGTAGTAACTTAGCAAGAACAATATAAGATAAAATCGTACGCATTGGATCGGTGACTTGTTGGATGATATTCATCATGAGACATTTATAACTAGGGCGATACGGCACTAGGTCCAGTTCATCAATATAATGTAGGCATGTATTCCGTAAATAGTCATACGTGCTTATGGAAAGAACTTGCATGACATCTTTTGTCCTACCCTCCCATGGCAGCGGGGTCCTATTGGAAACTAAGGGATATTAAGGCCTCCTTTTAATAGAGAACTGGAACAAAGTATTAACACATAGTGAATACATGAACTCCTCAAACTACGGTCATCACCGGGAGTGGTCCCGACTATTGTCACTCCAGGGTTGCCGGATCATAACACGTAGTAGGTGACTATAACTTGCAAGATCGGATCCAGAACATGGATATAATGGTGATAGCATAAATGGTTCAGATCTGAAATCATGGCACCCGGTCCCAAAGTGGCAAGCATTAAGCATGACAAAGTCATAGCAACATCAATCTTAGAACATAGTGGATACTAGGGATCAAGCCCTAACAAAACTAACTCGTTTACATGATGAATCTCATCCAACTCCTCACCGACCAGCGAGCCTACAAAGGAATTACTCACTCCCGGTGGGGAGCATCCTGGAATTGGCGATGGAGAAGGGTTGGTGATGACGAATAACGAAGATCTCCCTCTCCGGAGACCTAAACAGACTCCAGATCTGCCTCCGATGAAGAACAGGAGGTGACGGCGGCTCCATCTCATGGATTGTGATAATTCTTCCTCCCTGATTTTTTCTGGAAAAATAGGATTTATAGCGTCAGACCCATGGTCTGCGGGGCCACCAGGTGGGGACAACCCACCTGGGCGCGCCAGGAGGGGGCGAGCCCTGGTGGGTTGTGCCCACCCAGGTGCCCCCCTCCGGTGGGTCTTGGCTCCAAAAATTCTTATTATTGATATAAAAAATTCTCGCAAAGTTTCGTTCCATTCCGAGAACTTTTATTTTTGCACAAAAACAACATCATGGTAGTTCTGCTGAAAATAGCGTCAGTCCGGGTAGTTTCAATCAAATCATGCAAATTAGAGTCCAAAATAAGAGGAAAAGCGTTAGGAAAAGTAGATACATTGGAGATGTATCAACTCCCCCAAGCTTAAACCTTTGCTTGTCCTCAAGCAATTCAATTGATAAATTGAAAGTGAAAAAGAAAACAAACTGTGAACTCTTTTGCTCTTGTTTGCATAAATAATCTTAAACAACACCTAGGTTTTCAGCCAACATTATAACTAACCATGCCGACAATAACTCTTAGAGATTATATTAACTCATATCAATGACATAATCAACTAGTGAGTAATAATAAGATATCTCAAACGGCAACACGTTGTCAAAACAACCATGATATAATATGACAATAGTGGTATCTCGCTAGCCCTTTCTGAGACTGCAAACATAAATGCAGAGCACCTCCAAAGTCCGAGCAACGACTAAACATTGTAATTCATGATAGAAAATATCCAGCCATGATGCACCCAACATTAGCTACACACAATGCATAAGCATGACAGCAGTGCTCTCAGGTTCTGGCGCTTGTTTTAGAAGGTGATGACACAACATAAAAGTAAATAGAAAGTCCCTTCACAGAGGGAAGTAGTGATTTGTAGAGGTGCTAGAGCTCAAGTTTTAAAACAGAGGTAAATGATATTTTGAGACATGCACCTTTCTCATTTACTTCACGACTATCAGTTATCAATATCTTCCATGCTAAGCACGCTAGTGGCTGTTCCCAAGCAATAAAAGTAAAGGTTTACTCCCCTTCCACCAACAATCACACTCCACAGCTTGTCCGAAACAACGGGTGTCATCCAAACCAACAACAGCCCCGGGGGAGTTTTGTTTAATTATTTGCATTTTTTAGTTTAGGACTGGGAATCCCTATTACCGCCCTTTTCTCGTGCGATGGCGAGTGAATAAACACTCGACCTGAGAATAACCGGCTTAGCATGGAAGATACGGACCACCTCATGTCGTTCCATGAACGATCCTGGCACACAAAAAGCATATTTATTAGAAGTTTTTAGAGGTGGCACGTGCAAATTTACTTAGGACGGCAGGGTGATACCGCATATAGGTAGGTATTGTGGACTCATCTGGAATAACTTTGGGTTCAAGGTTTTTGATGTACAAGCAGAAATTCCCACTTAGTACAGACGAAGGCTAGCAATTAGGTTGAGAAGCGGCCAGCTAGGGAGCAACAACGGTCATGAACATGCATTATGCATAAGTAACATTGGACACTAGCATGAGTAGGATATGCACACCATGAACACAAATATCATAGAGGCTATGTTGGTGTTGATTCAACTACATGGATGAACATGTGCCAAGTCAAGCCACTTGAACATTCAGAGGAGGATACCATATCATCATACTACATCACAATCATTCACTAAAAAAAAGACACATCCATTACATTTTGGGCCGAACGAAAAATTTTCCTGTCATACATATGACACTTCTATGACGATAATTGTGACAAAACCCGGTATCATCATAGATGTGGTGGGCTCCTACATCTATGACAAAAAATCATGACAGAAAATGGGCTTTTTGTCCTGGGCGGGACGGATACACAGCTGCATGACATTCTTTGGGCCGTCCATGACGGAAAAAACCATGGTAGAAGCGAGGGCGAGGAAAATTTCGGGGAGTTCCCGGTTACGATGGGCGGTTGGAGGCTGAGCGATGCGCGTTTCTCTCGTACACGTACGCGCGTGTGTGCGAGGCATTGGCTCTTACTGAACCCGAGCGAGGCGTTGGGCTCTAACTGAACCCGAGCATTGCACTGCAGGCTACACGTTACTGAACCCGAGCGATCGATCGATGGCTGTTAACTGAACCCGATCGAGCCATCCCTTTACTACTGCTGCTAACTGAAGCCGATTGGTTGGATGAACAGTGAGCGGTGGGGGTGGATGCAGGACCCCGTGGCGTTGCCTCTGGATGAACAGGACGACCCCGTGGAGGGCTGGATGAACAGTAGACGATGGAGGGGTGCCCGTGGAGGGGTGGTTGAACAGTAGCCGGTGGAGTAGCGCACGGTGGAGGCTGGATGAACAGGAGCCCGTGGAGACTGGAGGAGGTCGACGGTAGCCCATGGAGGCTGGAGGAGGTCGACGGTGGAGATGAACAGTATCCCGTGGAGTCCCGTTTTGTGGTATGCCACACCCCTCCCGATGAACAGGACCCCCGTTTCGACCGTAGCGCTCCAACACAAGTCCGGTTCGTCCGTTTTGCGGTACGCCACACCCCTCCCGATCAACAGGACCCCCGTTTCGACCGTAGGAGGTCCGTTTCCTCCGTTTTGCGGTATGCCACACCCCTCCCGATCAACAGGACCCCCGTTTCAACCGTAGGAGGTCTGTTTCCTCCGTTTTGCGATACGCCAGACCCCTCCCGATGAACAGGATCCCGTTTAGAACATGGCTGGTCGAACACAAGGCCGTTTCCTCCGTTCTGCGGTACGATGGGCCTCATTTCCATCGCCTGTTCCATCCAAGCCCTCCCGATGAACACGACGACGCATTCCATTCCAACCCAGCCGGTTGGCTCCCCATGAACATGATGACGACGTTGTTTCTCCGTTCTGACCCAGCCTTGTACACAAGCCCTGGCCATACGTATGCGCGAGTAGGCGTTTGAGACCCCGCCCGTATGTACACATACGTGGCCATATTTTCTTTCTTGCACACTGGCCGATGTACGTACGTGTACATGCTATGTGCGCGCCTCTACTGTGACACGTACGCGCCTCTACTACGACACGTGTGTGCCTGTACATCGACCAGTATATATGTACGCACACGTTCGCGACCAGAATGACAACGCTACCTACGCTTCGACCGGGTGGGTCCCGACTGTCAGGCACTTCCTTGCGTGCGAAGATGTAGCTGGTGGGTCCCAGCAGTCAGGGGGGGCGAATCGTTTTTTTGCCCCGACGCACTTCCTTGCGCGCGAAGGTGTAGCATGTGGGCCCCAGCAGTCGGGGGGCGAATCATTTTTTTTTCGGACACACTTCCTTGCGTGCGAAGATGTAGATGGTGGGTCCCAGTAGTCAGGGGGGCTGAGGGAGTCCTGGACTAGGGGGTGTCCGGATAGCCGAACTATCATCTTTGGCCGGACTCCAAGACTATGAAGATACAAGATTGAAGACTCTGTCCCGTGTCTGGATGGGACTTTCCTTGGCGTGGAAGGCAAGCTTGGTGATACGGATATGTAGATCTCCTACCATTGTAACCGACTCTGTGTAACCCTAGCCCTCTCCAGTGTCTATATAAACCGGAGGGTTTTAGTCCGTAGGACGAACAACAATCATACCATAGGCTAGCTTCTAGGGTTTAGCCTCTCTGATCTCGTGGTAGATCCACTCTTGTACTACCCATATCATCAATATCAATCAAGCAGGAGTAGGGTTTTACCTCCACCGAGAGGGCCTGAACCTGGGTAAAAACATCATGTCCCTTGTCTCCTGTTACCATCCGCCTAGACGCACAGTTCGGGACCCCCTACCCGAGATCCGCCGGTTTTGACACCGACATTGGTGCTTTCATTGAGAGTTCCTCTGTGTCGTCACCTATAGGCCCGATGGATCCTTTGATCATCAACAACAACACGGTCCAGGGTGAGACTTTTCTCCCCGGACAGATCTTCGTATTCGGCGGCTTTGCACTGCGGGCCAATTCACTTGGCCATCTGGAGCAGATCGAAAGCTACGCCCCTGGCCATCAGGTCAGATTTGGAAGTTTGAACTATACGGCTGACATCCGCGGAGACTTGATCTTCGACGGGTTCGATCCACAGCCAAGCGCGCCGCACTATCACGATGGGCATGATCTAGCTCTGCCGTCGGACAGTGCCTTGGAGGCCGCACAAGTGTCCGCTCCGACCTTTAGCTCGGAGCCGACTGTGCCGATCGAGGACGGGTGGTTAGACACCGCCTCGGGGCCTGCTACCTCTATGGCGATAGAGCCGAATACCAACCCTGTCCTTTGCGAAGCCCGTGAGTCCAAGGTGCCGAACTCCTCTCCGGACTCCGAACCTTCCGCGCCCCTGCCAGTCGAATCCGATTGGTCGCCGATCATGGAGTTCACTGCTGCGCACATCTTTCAGCACTCACCTTTTGGCGACATCCTGAATTCGCTAAAGTGTCTCTCTTTATCAGGAGAGGCCTGACCGGATTATGGTTAGGACGGTTGGGATGCGGACGACGATGAAATTCAGAGCCCACCCACCACCCACTTCGTAGCCACTGTCGATGACTTAACCGACATGCTAGACTTCGACTCCGAAGATATCGACGGTATGGACGATGATGCCGGAGACGACCAAGAACCAGCGCCTATAGGGCACTGGAAGGCCACCTCGTTATACGACATATACATGGTGGACATCCCAAAGGATGGGAATGGCGATGGAATAACGGAGGACGATCCCTCCAAGAAACAGCCTAAGCGCCGGCGTCAGCGACGCCGCTCTAAATCCCGCCACAACAAAAATGGAGATTCCGGCACCGGAGACAACAACACCCCGGACAGTGTCGAAGACTACCCCCTCCAGCAGGATTCAGCGCAGGAGGATGGAGAAGCCAACCCTCATGAGAGAGCAGCGGACAGAGAGGTAGAGGCCGATAATTATAGGCCTCCCTATGAAGACGAGGCAAGCCTCGGCGATGACGAATTTGTCGTGCCTGAGGATCCCGTCGAACAAGAGCGTTTCAAACACAAGCTTATGGCCACGGCAAGCAGCCTCAAGAAAAAGCAGCAACAACTTAGAGCTGACCAAGTCTTGCTAGCCGACAGATGGACTGAAGTCCTTGCGGCCGAAGAGTATGAACTCGAACGCCCCTCCAAGAGCTACCCAAAATGCAGGCTGCTACTCCGATTAGAGGAGGAAGCACCTAAACCTACATCACCAGCGCACAATACGACCGACCGGCCACCTCGTGGCCGCGACAGAGAGGCCTCTAGGCCCTCCACTAAAGCCGCACCCCGGCGTCGCTCAAAAAGTACAAAGCCACGGGGGAATGCGCCAGACTAGCGAGACATACTGGAGGACAAGGCAAGACAAACAAGATTGATCTACGGATCGCGTGGGTGCCCCACGATATGTGATGACAACCGTCATGCCGGATACAGCAATTTCGGCCGGGCCGAACACAGTGGACAAAGCTCGTTTGAGCTGCGTCATGATATAGCCCAATACAGAGGCGCCGCACATCCACTATGCTTCACAGACAAAGTAATGGATCATCAAATCCCCAAGGGTTTCAAACCCGTAAACATTGAATCATACGATGGCACAACAGATCCTGCGGTTCGGATCGAGGACTATCTCCTTCACATCCACATGGCCCGCGGCGATGATCTACACGCCATCAAATACCTCCCACTGAAGCTTAAAGGACTAGCTCGACATTGGCTCAACAGCTTGCCAGCAGAATCAATTGGGTGTTGGGAAGACCTGGAAGCCGCATTCCTTGGTAACTTCCAGGGCACATATGTGCGACCACCAGACGCCGATGCCCTAAGCCACATAATTCAGCAGCCAGACGAATCGGCCAGACAATTCTGGACACAGTTCTTAACTAAGAAAAATCAAATCATCGACTGTCCGGATGCAGAGGCCCTTGCAGCCTTCAAACATAACATCCGCGACGAGTGGCTTGCCCGGCACCTAGGACAGGAAAAGCCGAAATCCATGGCAGCCCTCACATCACTCATGACCCGCTTCTGCGCGGGAGAGGACATCTGGCTAGCTCGCATTAACAATCTGACCAAAAACCCTGGTAGTCTGGATACCAAGGACAGCAACGGTAGGTCGCGTCGCAATAAGCACAAGCACCGCATTAACGGCGATAATACTGAAGATACGGCAGTCAATGCCGGATTCAGAGGCTCTAAACCCGGTCAGCGAAAAAAGCCATTCAAAAGAACTACTCCGGGCCCGTCCAATTTGGACCGAATACTCGATCGCTTGTGCCAGATACACGGCACCCCCGACAAGCCAGCCAATCACACCAACAACGATTGTTGGGTGTTCAAGCAGGCAGGCAAGTTAATTGCCAAAAACAATGACAAGGGGCTGCATAGCGATGACGAGGAGGAGACCCGGCCACCGAACAATAGAGGACAGAAGGGTTTTCCCCCACAAGTGTGGACGGTGAACATGATATACGCAACCCACATACCCAAAAGGGAGCGGAAGCATGCACTCAGGGACGTATATGCGATGGAGCCAGTCGCCCCAAAGTTCAATCTGTGGTCCTCCTGCCCGATCACTTTTGATCTAAGGGACCACCCCACTAGCATCCGCCATGGCGGATTCGCCGTATTGGTTCTAGACCCAATCGTCGATGGATTTCACCTCACTAGAGTCCTGATGGACAGCGGCAGCAGCCTGAACCTGCTTTATCAGGATACAGTGTGCAAGATGGGCATAGACCCCTCAAGGATTAAACCCACAAAGACGACCTTCAAAGGCATCATACCAGGTGTAGAGGCCAACTGTACAGGCTCAGTCACACTTGAAGTGGTCTTCGGATCCCCGGATAACTTCCGAAGCGAAGAGTTAATCTTCGACATAGTCCCGTTCCGCAGCGGCTATCATGCACTGCTCGGACGAACCACATTTGCAAAGTTCAATGCGGTGCCGCACTACGCATACCTCAAGCTCAAGATGCCAGGCCCTCGAGGAGTCATTACGGTCAACGGAACCACCGAACACTCTCTCCGAACGGAGGAGCATACAGCGGCTCTCGTGACGGAAGTACAAAGCAGCCTCTTAAGGCAATTCTTGAGTCCGGTTGTTAAGCGGCCGGACACCGTCAAGCACGCCCGAAGTAACCTACAACAAGACCACCTGGCACGTTCTGAGCATGCGTAGCAATGCGGCCCCAACCCCAGCCCTCGCGAAATCGCGAGACTAGTACCACACGTACATAACTACGCTTTGGAGATACCATGGGCACAAGGAGAGGGGCACGACCACGGCATGCCCAGAGTGTGGCTCAACCACACCAGGGGCTTCCAATTGTGTCATTCTTTTTTTTCTTATTCTCAGGACTACGTTTTCCAGAAGCCCTGTCCGGCAGTAGACTTGCCGAACTCACGATCCAACAGCCAGGGAAGCAGAAAAGCTACGTCGGGTATCCAGGTGGTCTCTATCACAAGCAGTATACCTGTTTTACATACCATTCCGCAGCCTACCCCTGGAGGGGGACATGTTAAATAGTCCCATCCCTTGCTTATGGCACTATTTGTATCATTCCACTTTCATTGCAGTATATTTTGAATAAATAATGCATCACTTTTTGCTTATTGCATTCCTTTTTTATCTATATATGTTCACTTATGATATGTTGCACGCGTACGCTTTGGTATGGCCAAATACACCAGGGGCTTAAGTTCCCCAAAATATGGTGTGATAAGTCCAAACACTTTCACAAGTGCGGCACCCCGAACTTACATCACTATATGCATCGGCTCCGAATCATGTCTTGGGTCAATAGTTGGGTTTGCCCGGCTCCCATGTTTTAGTACCTTACGTTCCGTTATATCAGCTAAGGTAGCGCTGGGAGAACCGCTGCGATTGTGCCTCAGTTGAGCTGGGTGGAGCACCTCAGTGGAGAAAGCTAAAACTGACCTTCATGATAGGGCAAGAGCCGATCGCTGTTCGAGAGGTTTTTTCGAGTCCCTAAAGACTTATGCTGCTTAGAGCGAGGAGCCGGCCTTGTCTGGCCCAGGCATGGATAGCGCCCCGAAATCGGTCTTCCGAACACCAGGGGCTTCGCCAAAATTTAAAATTATAGAATTCTATGGCTAAGTGGGAGTGTTCAAGCATTATAAGTATGGTTGCCTCGTTCGTTGTGTTGAGCGCCTCCCTCGAAGGACCCAAGAATGGGAACAAGAGCGCTCAAGTTTATCCCGAACACCCCATCACTCGTGGCATGGGGGCTGAAGCCAACGACTTGCCATCTCTCAAATTTGATAAACGGTCGCACAGAAGGTAATATTTTAAATTAACAAGCGTTGCTTAGCGCATATGAACAAAGTTTTCAGTGCACAAGATAACACAAAGCGAGTCTACTCAAAAATTACATCTTTGGAGCATTCACCCGCTATAAGGCGGGCACCCTTTAGGACACCCTTATAGTACATCTCGGGCATGCGATACTCCTTGCCCGGCGGTGGCGCGTCCGTCACAAGCTTCTCGGCGTCCATCTTGCCCCAGTGCACTTTAGCATAGGCAAGGGCTCGGCGTGCACCTTCAATGCAGACGGAATGCTTGATGACTTCAATCCATGGACAGGCGTCCACTAGCCGCCGCACCAGACCGAAGTAGCTCCCAGGCATGGCTTCTTTGGGCCACAGCCGAACTATGAGGCCCTTCATGGCCTGTTCGGCCACCTTGTGGAGCTCGACCAGCTGCTTCAGCTGGTCGCTCAGGGGCACCGGATGTCCGGCCTCAGCATATTGAGACCAGAACACCTTTTCCGTCGAGCTCCCCTTCTCGGCTCGGTAGAACGCGGCAGCATCGAACACACTGCAGGGCAGATCTGCGAATGCTCCTGGAGAGCTCCGGATTCGGGTAAGTAACAAGTAATTCACTTTCACGTGCTTGCTTTGCATGAAGAATGCCTTACCCGCTGCTATCTTCTTTATCGCCTCAATTTCCTAGAGGGCTTTTTGGGCTTCGACCTTGGCGGCTTTAGCACTCTCAAGAGCCGAGGCAAGCTCGGACTCTCGAGTCTTCGAGTCACGCTCCAAACTCTCGTGTTTTTCCACGAGAGCCTGGAGCTCTTGCCGCACCTCCGCCACCCGCACCTCCTGCTTCTCTCGCTCGGTGCGTTCCGTGGCCGCATTGCGTTCGGCCTCGGACACCACTTCCTTTAGGGTCGCCACCTCGTTCGTGGCCCCTGCAATACTCACGTTGTTCCTGTCATTTTGTGCAACCAAATCCTTTTCTATAAGGTATTACTTTAATAAGTTATTGCTTACCTTCCTTGTCCTTGAGCTGCTTCTTGGCACGGCCGAGCTCGTTCTCGGACCGCTCGAGGCTCTGCTTCAATGCATTGACCTCCGCAGTCAGTGCGGCAGAGGTCAGCAGCGCAGCCTGCATTCCCATATTGACATGTTTATGTTAGACTCCTGCGTATATCTTTTTAGATCCTCAGTTCGACTTTTCTTTCCGAACACCAAATTGAGCATCAGGGGCTACTGTCTATGCGGTACTATTTTACATATCTAAATTACATACCTCCAAGCCTATTAGAAGGCTGGTACAGGCTTCAGTCAGCCCGCTCTTGGCGGACTGAACCCTCTGGATCACCGCACTCATAACAGTGCGGTGCTCCTCGTCGATGGAGGCGCCATTGAGCGCCTCCAGCAAATTATCCGGCGCCTCCGGTTGGGCGGAGGTCACCAGTGTCGCAGTCTCGCCCTTCTTACGAAGGGGCCGCCCGCCGGACTCCGGAACCACTAAAGGTTCCGGTGCGGAGTCCGGTCCAGGGCCGAACTCAGAACCCTTTTGGGGTTGACCCCCCTTGTGCCCGAAATCCGGGAGGTTGCCCTGCGGCACCATCGGGACCTCCTCCTCCTGGCTGGGCCCCTTCTGGGACCCCACCTTGGCGTCGTCTGCTTCACGGGGGGAGGAGGCAGTCGGAAGTGAAGTACTATTCACATCCGACGAACCCAGGGAGCCGCTCGACGAAGCGGGGAGATCGTCCTTGGGCGGGCTACATGGTTGTATTCGGCATTAGAAGACACTATGCGATGAAAGAAAAATCATGAGTTATTCTGGAATCCGGACACTTACGATCTCGCCAGGGGCTTGGCCCTCGAAGGCCACTCCACTTCGCCGTCGTCGGCGTTGGTGGAACAGTCCGGAGGAAGGGTCCTTCCCTTCTTGGACCCTCCGGCCTCCCCAGTTGGGGAGGCCTTCCTTTTCTTCTCTCCCCCCGCTGGGGGAGAAGCCTCCTTTTTTTCCTCCTTGTCTTCACGGGAGGAGTCCGCCTCGGAGTCATCGTACGATGAGTCCGATAACACCTGATGCCGGGAACTCTTTTGGGTTCCCGTGGCCTTCTTCTTGGCCTTCTTCTCCGGCACCACGTAAGGGGCCGGAACCAGTAGCGCCATCAATCGGGCGTCCGCTGGGTCTTCTGGTAAGGGAGCCGGACAGTTAACCTGCCCGGACTTCTTCTGCCAGGCCTGTCGAAGATAAGGGAGTTTAGATCCTGCATAGAGTCAAACTATGAAAAACAAGTGTCCCGTAAAGGGTAAAATAGCTTACCTCGCTGGCTTGAGGCTGCGAGCTAAATCCGCGATCTTCGGTAGAGGATGCGGGAGCCTCGGCGCCCTTGAACAGCACCCTCCAGGCGTCTTCGTACGTAGTGTCGAAGAGCCTGCTCAAGGTGTGGTGCTGTGCCGGGTCAAACTCCCACAATTTGAAAGCCCGTTGTTGGCACGAGAGGATCCGGCGGATGAGCATGACCTGGACTGCGTTGACGAGCTGCCCCTCGTCTGGAAGCCGGTGCGCAATATCGTTGTGCAGGTATCCGGCTTTCCTCAACCTTTTGATGTGCCCCTCCGTGACGGAGGAGGCCATCCACTTGCCTCCCGCTCCGGACATGGTTGGAGAAGGTCGAGGCGAGATGTGCGGACTTGGGCGCTGGAGCTCGAATGCGCGGAGATGGATAAGCAAAGGAGGAAGAAGGCGTAGGTAAAAAGGTGGATCCTATCCCCTTATATGGACGGACGAAAACTATGCGTCCCCAGCAGCCTGGTAAAACTCGCTTATCTCCCAAGAGCCGTAATCAATGGCGCGGTTGGGTTACCCACGCCCGTATTGATGAGAATCCCGGAATAAGGGGACACGATCTCTGCTTTGACAAGATGTGCCAAGGAAACCGCTTTGCTAAACGCGCTGAGGTGGAACAATAAAAACAATTCGAATAAAGGCTTGGCCGTGGTGTGACGTCGCGCCATGAAAAACATTAGCAGATTGAACTTGTGTAAATATTATTCTCTCTACGGTGGTATGTGGAACTTATTTTGCAGAGCCGGACACTATCCTGGTGTTCAAAATCTTCTATGAGGTATTCGGAGGAGGAACCCGCCTTGCAATGCCGAAGACAATATGCGCGCCGGACTCGTCGTCATTGAAGCTTGGTTCAGGGGCTACCGAGGGAGTCCTGGACTATGGGGTGTCCGGATAGCCGAACTATCATCTTTGGCCGGACTCCAAGACTATGAAGACACAAGATTGAAGACTCCGTCCCGTGTCCGGATGGGACTTTCCTTGGCGTGGAAGGCAAGCTTGGCGATACGGATATATAGATCTCCTACCATTGTAACCGACTCTGTGTAACCCTAGCCCTCTCCGGTGTCTATATAAACCGGAGGGTTTTAGTCCGTAGGACAAACAACAATCATACCATAGGCTAGCTTCTAGGGTTTAGCCTCTCTGATGTCGTGGTAGATCCACTCTTGTACTACCCATATCATCAATATCAATCAAGCAGGAGTAGGGTTTTACCTCCACCGAGAGGGCCCGAACCTAGGTAAAAACATCGTGTCCCTTGTCTCCTGTTACCATCCGCCTAGACGCACAGTTCGGGACCCCCTACCCGAGATCCGCTGGTTTTGACACCGACAGGGGCGAATCATTTTTTTTCCGGACGCACTTCCTTGCATGCGAAGATGTAGCTGGTGGGTCCGAGCAGTCAGGGGGCGAATTATTTTTTTCTCGAAATATGGTGGCCCGTTTGGTGGGTCCCTGCTGTCAGGTGGAGGAATAATTATTTTACGCGTAATAAAGAGGCACTTCCTTGCGGCTACCATGGACCCAGCTGTCAGCCTCTCCACGTACAGTCCACGTCCGATGGAAGTCGTTCCTTGACCATGTTGACCACGCCGCGCCGGGAGCACCACGGCAGTGGACGACGGCGAGACCTAGGAAGGGGACGACGCGGAGCCGGGGAAGACACGACAGTGGATGCACATGTGGAGAGGAGTATGAGGGTTCACTGGTTTGGCTGCGCTGCCATCGCCGTAGAATAACAGGGAGTGTGGGTGAATGGAGGGATGGCCTGGCCAGCGGTGGGAGTAGTAGGGGGCGGTGAGGCCTTCGCGGCAGCACAGCCGGCCACGGGAGGCAGGAGCAGGTGGCACGACCGGCGCTGCTTTGGGCGGCTGGAGCAAGAAGACCAGAGGTTGAAGAAGCACGACGGCCGTTGGATGGACATCGTACGGTCACTGCAGCTAGAATCGTTTATATTGACTAAGTTGACAAAGCCCTTGGTACGTCAACTTAGTAGGCCCACAGGTCAGCTTCCAAAATGATGCGCCCCAGATGTCAGGGGGAGGAATCATTTTTTGGGCGGGTGAAGCTAGAACATCCGAGATTGAAGAAGAAGCACGGCATGCGTTGGATGGACATCCGACGGCCACTGCTGCTAGAACCATGTGTTGACTATAACTTGACAAAGCCTTGCATACGTGTCAACTCTGTTTTTTTAGGGGACGCGTCAACTTAGTAAGGTCAGAAGTGTGTGGCAAAGAACTTATAGCCCATTTGAGATATGTAAGAATGTGCAGCCCATTTTTGAATTCTAATGGAATTTACTACAGCCCATTTACAGTTTGTTAAAAGTACGGCCTATTTCAATCAACCGTTCAAAACAGAATACAATAAAAATTTCCCACATTTTGATGGGATCTGAAATATTTTTATCCCGGAATTTCTAGTCAGATTAAATACAATTTCAATATAAAGTTATATTACGTAAAAATCCAACGAAACATTGCGCTCGCAACAATTAATGAAATTAAAATTTTCAATATCCAAAAATAATATTTTATAAAGTAACTACGTGTTTGGTGCATTTTTTTATAGTTACTGCCCAGATTTTATATTTACATCCCATTAATTATTTCTTAAAGCCCATTTTCTTGTTAAGCCTAATGCATCCCTCCTAGGAAAGATTTGCAGCCCAGCGGGGCGGAGAATAACAACTTGACCTTGCCTAGGTATTCCTAAAAAAAGTATAGCTGGGCTAGCCATTTTCAGCTTGAAAAAAATTAATATCTGGGCTGGATATCGGGCCTAGGCTAGACGGGCCACAGCCCGCCCAGTTAATACCTGCAGCGATGTTTTCGTTGTTGTTCAGAGGAGAAAAATTAATATCTGGGCTAAACATCGAAAAACTCTGCAGTGCTCACACCTCAAAAACACAAATACTGCTCGAGCTACTTGGTCCCAGCTGTCGGCCGCTTCTTGTGCAATTCTCTTGTTTATTGACTACTCCCTCCTTTCCAGTTTATAGTGCTCAATTCAAAAATCTCACCAATCAAGGTAGATGGCGAGTGGTGGAATACTTTTTGTAGTTTTGCAAAAGCACCTAATTAATGCTCTTGTTATCCTCAAAAAATTATGTTTACCAATGCATTAATTGCAATGCATGCATGCATAAAGTATATGCATTGGTCAATTTTCTCTTAATACTTGCATGCAATGATTTAATGCACCTTGGAATCTGAACATGTGATGAACAACCAAATTGAGCCTTATAAAATGGAAAAACTAAAATTTTGAGATAAGCCCTATAAACCGGAAAGGAGGGAGTACATAGGTTGACAATGGTGTGGGACCGTGATGTCAAGAAACCAGGAGGAAGCAAAATAAATTATAGTCACACGTCCATCCGCCTTCATGTAAAGTCATCTCCCCGCCCGCGCGCGCTTTCCGCCCGAAACAGTCAGCGTTGCCCGCCCCGCTTCCCGATGCAGGCGATTGCTCTGCCTTCAAACGACACAAGTGCCATCCGTCCGTCCATCTGCCGCCCACATTAATGATATGCGGTTGCCGAGGCGGCTACTCCGGGGCCACACGTCCATCCCTCCGCCGCCCACCATTGCTATATAAACTGCTGCGCCGGCCATAGCCGTTGTCATCCGCATCCGTTCCCTTTCTCCTGTCCACACCACTACTTCCCACCATGGCTTCCTCACGCTCCAGCGCTCTTTAGGACGGGCGGACGACGGACCACAAGGAGATGGCAGCCATTTCTGCCGACCGGCTGGCTGGCAGGCAGCCGGAGGACGACGACGTCCCAATGGAGAACATGGTAGTCGACGATCCGGCGCCAAGCCCCTCCTCCGCGCCATCCTTGCCGGTGCATTGCACCATGACCATCAGCGAGGCCCGTGCCCGATATATGGACATGGTGAGGCAGATGCGTGAGGAGCAGTTCTGGGAGGCGCAGGCCGACGCCGCCTACAACCACCATCTCCTCCAGGAGCACCTGCAGGCGGAGGAGCAGATCGCCACGGAGCGGGCGGAGCAGGAGGCACTGCTCGACTCGTACCACTCTGCCCGCAAGGGCCGCCTCGAGCGCTGGCGGTACCGCATGCGGGTGGCGGAGGCTGCGGCCGCCTACAAAGAGGGCGATGAAGCGGATGAGGCGCTGTTTGGCGAGACCGGGGACGAGGCAGAGGACAATGCCGGCTCCGACGAGTCCCCGCTCCACTGGTGTCGACGAGGCCCTGCTCCGCCGAGACCCCGTGGCGCCAACAACGAGGCAGAGGACACCGCCGGCTTCGCCGAGGACCCACCCCGCCAACAATGAGGCAGAGGACATCGTCGGCTCAGCCAAGGCCCCACCCTGCCGGCACTGTGGGGGAGGATTTCCACCGCCCGCCGGCAACGAGACAGAGGACATTGTCGGCTCTGCCGAGGACCCGCCCCGCTGCCAATGAGGCCGCGCCACACAGAAAACAAGGAAGAGTAGAACACGGTAGGCCGCCGCCGCTCGGGTCCAAGTAAGGCCACCGCTGCTACCCTCCGGTTGAAGCCAAGCTAGGCGGGTTGACCATTCATGGCCAGTTAGCTTCTTGGCGGCGACGTGGAGTCGGAGAGCTGCGCTGGAGAAGAACGCTGCTTCTACATAACTGCTGGTGCAGTTGGCTGACTGACACGTGGGCCCAACAGGCCACATGTTAGTTAGGCAACTGCACCTGCAGTTAAGTCACTGAAGCTTCTGTTCAGCTTAGCGGGACACAGGTGGGTAGCTTCGATTAATTAATTATACCTCCAGCGCACCCCTTTTTAGTTGAAGAATGTATGAAATGTAATGAAATCCAGCATGTTTATATGAAATGCGATCGTGTATGAATGAATTTATTTCGATTAGTTCGAATTCCTGTATCACTGTCATTGGATAAACATGCAAAACAATACGTACTAGCATTATTCCAAGGGTGATCACCTCGTTTGCAGCAGTTTCACATGTACTCCCTCCGGTCCTTTCTAGCCTGCATACAAGTTTTGTCTGCAGCCAAAGTATCTCTACTTTGACGAATCATATACAAAAAAGTATGCACTTCCACAATGTGCGAAGTAAAAAGGAATAGAAGGAGTACAAAGAGTTTGAGCAGCTTTTTAGCGCTTATGTACATAGAAATCAAACACACAGGGCAGACAATTCATAGAGAACATTTAAAACAATCGATGATTATGCATCTCAATGACTCACATGTCAGAGGCAATATTTACTTCACAACTAAAGAATAAAGAAAAAATTGATCGACGCTGCTGACAGCAAAGGGCGTCCCATTCGAAAATATCAAACGCATGTCTTTCTAAAATCAATGAGCAAAATTTGACAAGGTTGTCCCATTCCAAAATATCAAATGTCTATGATTGTGGAATGGGCAGGGTTCGCCATTAGTTCGGACATTGACATGGCACCTCGTGCTAAATAAACCAGCTGTTCTTTTTGTGCAGTTCCACCAAAATCAACCAAATTCGCGCGTAGCTTGTATGATTTCGCCATTATATGTTGCAACGCCTTGAAATTATCGGCACCTCCTTTCTTGTGGTGGAAATGAATGATTCGATGTATTGATGAACATTTTGTGCAGTTCCCATTGAAATCAAGCTGAGCACCCCTGTTTGCACAAATACAAAAAAGTGATTAGTATAAAGCAAAATGTACTATGAATTGACAGTTTAAACAGGCACCTACATGGTCCATGTAGAGCACACTTCTAGAAAAATGGAACTCACCAGAAAGAATCCTAGAACAACATTGTTCTCGCGCATCACAAAAAAATGGAGATTTGTCAGTCCTTCTGAGCTGAAGTTAGTTTGGTCTTGTGGGGAGTAATGTAACCATCCTTCAACTGCTCCTTCTGATGAGAAGATAGACAGGGCTTCTTCATCCTAGCATAATCGAAACTAGTCACTTCACGTACTCCATATTCTTCTTCAGAGGAAGATGATCCTATTGTGCAAAGACAAGAGGACTACTAAATGCTAGCATCCCTGTTTGCTCAAAAAAGGAAAGGAAATATTTAAAACAACACAGATGAAGCACTTGTCAAGGACAATACCAATTTTTCATGACAGTATCTAAGCAGTAGCACAACACAAATAGAGATGACAAAGCTCAATCATATGGATGAAATCAGTGGGCGAGTACCAACCTTTGTTAGGAGGCTTATTGTGTAGAGCATAAAGATGAATCACTTATCCGGAACCATCTGTTGCTATCTACGGTGGCCATTCTTACTATATACTCCTCGATTAGTTTAATGTTTCCAACATCTTCTTGTGCAGTTCCACTAAAATATATGGTATCTTCAAAGAAGATCCCTGTTTGCACAAGTAGAGATAATTACGTATTACATTAAGAGTGGCATCAAATCAGTGGCAAAACAATTGCTCGTTCCAGCCATAGCAATAAATTAAGATGCAAAACTATATCATTACTTGTGTCATCACAGTTCCAGTGCTTCATTACAGCACCGGGAGTTGATTTTTGTTTTTCTTCTGCTTGTTCTTCCCCTTCATCACTTGGTTCAATAACAGACAACCTTCGCCTTCAATGTAAGATTTGGCATGTCAATTAGGGAGCACAAGTATAGTACTAAACTTAATTTTCTGATGAAAGTGGCAAAATACAGGCCAACAGTTGTGAAATATCCTTATCTTACCTCAATGGGATATTACGGTGCACATACAGATTAGAAGTCTTGTCTCCATTTGTGCAGTTCACTAAAATCAACCAACATTATCGTACAAGTAGCACAACATATGAAAGCACACTGCAGAATCATGTGAAAGAAGGCTAGTACTGACCTCTCATGATGCGGAATTCAAACACTCACAAGAAGAAGATCTGAACCAAATTTTCCAACATGGATAGTAAGTAAGATCTCCTCTTGTGTAGTTCCACTAAGATCAAGCAATCAAGCAACATTGTCGGTGTGACATTTTGGTTGAACTGCACAAAACACTCTTAAAACAAAAGTGTTTTGTGCAGTGCAACAAAAGGTCACAATGGCAACGAGCTGAAGAAGATAACCCTGTTTACACAGAGGTGCAAAGGAAACAATTAGTGGTCAATAATGGTGGATGACACAAAAGCCAACAAAAAGAAGCATCTACCTTATCTAAATGGGAAAGAAAGCAAGACAGTAGCATTTCTCAAACGGTGGCATTGATTAATATTAACATAGAGATTATTAACAATAAAATTCGTTAAACATGTAATTTGCTTTAACTGTGGCATTGCATCAATTTTCCAGCGGCATTATTAGAGGGTGTTTGTTTACAGGGACATTTTGGTGTAGGCACTAAAAAAACTCCGTGTCAGTCCCATCTAAACCAAACAGGAGGGACTTTTAGGGACTAAAAGTGGGCATTTGGGACTAAAGAAAGAAGACCTCGAGGGAGTCTTTTTGGGACTTTTTCCAACAGTTGCGCCTACCACGCATCGCACCTTGTCTCTATTAGTTCATTACTAGGGGTAACATGGTCTTTTAGCATGTCATTTAATAACCTCTAGTCCATGTTTAGTCCCTGGAACCAAGCAGGTAGGGACTAGGGAGTTTTTAACCAAACAGGGCCTTAGATTAACAACAGCTAATGAGTTGCACGGGAAAATGGACACACCAGCACCATGTGCATCTACCGATGTACTGTGGTCATGCATAGTCTGTTGCAACAAAGAACAAACAACCAAGGAGCATATTTATGTTGGTCCCAGTTTTGTTTCTTTAGACACCTTTCCCTATGTGAGCGCAGCAAATCTAGTCCTGCTCAAACTCTACAGCCTTGTCCCCCAAAACAAAAGATCAGTTCGTTACAGATGTGCGTACTGCGTTTGTCATTGTTTTCCCTTTTCGACCAACGTAGGTGCTGGATAGCTAGTCTGTACTAGTACTTTCGCCCCTTCCTTTCCTCTTTGAACCATGTCCTAGATTTATGCGATACAACTTTCCCCACTACTTTCCCCCATTCCTTTCCTCTTTGAACCATGTCCTAGATTCATGCTATACAACTTTCCCCCTTCATTTCCTCTTTGAACCACGTCCTAGATTCATGCTATATACGAGCAATGCATGTGGAGTAAGTAAATTATACCTTAAGGTTCTTGGGGCATGGTTCGGTGGGCGATGGGAAGGTGGCGAAGAAGAAGGGGTCGGAGGCCCTCCCGCGCCGCCGCTGGGTGAAAGTGAACGGCTGCGCCGTTAGTGGATTCCCTCCCTCGCCGACGGCGACAGTGTTAAGCCTCCTTCCCTTCCCGGTGGACGGATCCCCCCGGCTCTTTGAGCAACAGTGAGGGGAGAGAGAGACCAACGAAGTCTTGTTTAGATCTGGACAGGGCGAGAGAGTGTGAAGAGAGCAACTACAAGTGCTGAGGCTCCAACATGTATATATATACTGGAGAGAGAGAGTGTGAGGCATGCAAACCCTAGAAAACAAGTTCCGAGGTTGCAGCTTATACGTGATGAGGTGATTATACGGTCACTACGAGATCGTATAGCTCCGTATCCATCCATTTTGACCAGTCAAAGAATCCTCCTGGCACAAATTGTGCTCAAGTGTAGTTATCGAACCCGAGACCTCAAGTTTGATGAGCGAACATGCTAACCAGCTACACAACCCTCCCGTTATGTTCAACAAGAGGAAAATAACCTTTTATACATTCCTGCATTCGTGTGACAAGCATGTCATGTTTTGTGTGTGTGTGTGGGAGTCATTGGGATTTCAATCATAATCGTGTCATGTGGCCTTGGTGGTAAGACTATCCATAGTGGTGCAGAAATAATGCAGCCTTAGTCACCTTACCTCTCTCCACGTAGTACGTTGGGTCCCACTAGTCAGAGGGTGAAACAAACAAATTAATAAGAAAAATTGAAAGCGCCAGCGGTGTATCTTACCTCACACATCTCGCTACTGCTCGAGAACACTGTCCAATTGACCCCTCTGTTCGCTCACGTACTATTTTAAGTGAATCCTTATTATAACATGCACACAATTTTGGGCACTTGTATTCGACCTAAGTCAGTGTGCCACCGTATCTCGTACTTACTACTCCCTTCGTCTAGGTGTAATAAGTCACGTTAGGTGTAGCGTGACCAAGGTGCGCGCGCGCGCGCGCGCGTGTGTGTGTGTTTAACAACATGTGTGTGTTAGACAGAGCGACATATCGACCTACTCCTACAGAGAGATGGTGTTTAGTGTACGATTTTAGCCGCGAGAGTCGGTGCATCCTCTCATTTCCGGGCATGTCTGGTAGGGACATGCGGACAGCTGCCACACCCTCTCCTGACCAGCCTGGCCCACCCAAAGCCCCTCCATCGCCCGCGTGCGCTTCCCGCCCAAAACGGTCAACACCGCTCCAAAGAATCAGTGCCGCATCCATGCCCGGGCAGAGCGGACGCAACCTCTCACTGGCGCAAGAGTGATGGTTGCTTCGTCCGTCCAACTTACTGTTGGGTCTATGTGATTTGACGACTCATTGGTCTTTACTATTGAGGTGGTAGGACTACTGGATGTCCCACGCTTTCGGCAAAAGGAGGTACTACTAGATTACAATTTTCTCCATTCTTACAGCGAAGGAGTGCAAGAGCAGTGAAAACACGCAGGCTCAGTGATTACATGGCCCACCTCACACTATCACCGTGCGACACCTAACTCTTTACATAGTACTCCCTCCGTTGCTAAATATTACTAGATGAGTCCCCGTGCGTTGCCGCGGAATAGCCGTATATCTCTCTGCGCAAAATTATCGATTTCATAGAACTAAAAAAAACTCTATAACCGCATGACAAATGTGGTAGCCAAACTAAATAAACTCCCATCATCATTTAGATCATCCCACATAAGGAAAAAAGATCAGCCAACTCCTACTGCATAATGGGATTATATTTTTTCTTTTTGAAATGTTAATGGGACTTAAAAGCTCACTTACATGCATGCTACCGGTGCATGCTTGCATGCAGACATGTTGATGTGATTTAAAACCCACTCACATGCATGCCACGGTATTTCTGCATGCTTGCATGTGGCTTATTGCGGATC
Organism: Triticum dicoccoides; assembly: GCF_002162155.2. Classification (NCBI taxonomy): domain Eukaryota; kingdom Viridiplantae; phylum Streptophyta; class Magnoliopsida; order Poales; family Poaceae; genus Triticum; species Triticum dicoccoides. The sequence goes on from NC_041389.1 coordinate 286,528,594, forward strand.
CTCTCAACGTCTAGATCAGACGGCTATTATGGACTGATTTAGTTCATCTAACGACTACATTAATTTTGATGATGTGGCTCAAGGAGAGGATAGAGAATTCCTAGTAGTGGGGGCTGGCTATTACTAGTAGATAAGTCTTTGTAGAGATTCCACTAGGTGAACTACATACGGAACAAAATGAATGAATCTACACTTAAAATGCATCTATATACATCCGCATGTGGTTCATGGTGAAATCTCTACAAAGACTTATATTTAGGAACGAAGGAAGTACTAGTATAGTACGTACTGTAATTTATCAGCGAGATAAATTTGTACAATGCTATGAAGCTTCCAGCTTCTGTTACACGTATCTTGCATCCAAGGTTGCCCGTTGCAACATTTCATCAAATACAAAGGAGACTAACATGATGCTATTGCATCTCAATGATTGACAGATCATAGAAAATACGTACTCCCTCCGTTCCAAAATAAGTGTCTCAACTTTGTGCAAACTTTAGTACAAAGTTGTACTACTACTAAAGTTGACACTTATTTTGGAACAGAGGAAACTAAAGAAAAAACGATCCATGCAGTCCCTAGCCCTTGAACCGTGAACCCTAACCAGGCTTCAATTTGCTGGCAACGTTCGAGCTTCCTAATAAATGAAGTTTGCAACCTTTTGACCATCGGATCATTTTGTGCAGTTTCATCAAAATCGAGATGAGCATCCCTGTGGCAAAGAAATTGAAGAAGCGTGATTAGCATAATTACTGGGACCAGTTGATGAGACATAAACTCATCACAAATACAGTACGTAGAAGCCAGTAGAGGTATGTGCGGGGCAAAGAAGTAGAGAAATATCCACAGGGAGTGATGTGGGCAGCTGGAGCAGTGCTGCAAGCCGGCTGTAAAGGGAGTTGTACCTGAGGGACGTAGCTCAACCTTGAGGAGGGCGGCGGGAGGCGGCAACTGCCCACGTCACGGTAGTGAGCAAGGGACGAAGGCAACCTCACTGTCTTTGTGAGAGATAACGGCGGGGACCCCTGATCGGGACGTGCCGATAGTGGGTTTTCGCCGTCGGCGACGACGACCGCATCTACACTAAGCATCCACCCCTTCCCCTAGCGGACATGATCCGCTGGGATGTTAGAGATGTGGCCACAGTCGTTTTGTGCGAGAGAGTGTGAAGGGAGCAACCCCAGCAAGCAACCGTGTAGGATGGCCCGTCCTGACTATGTATATAGTGGAGCGATTTCCTTTTATCTCCATATGAACCTATCACATTGCGTACGTGCCACTAAAGAAAAAAAACTTTATTTATAAATGATGCGGCACCTACTACTCATTCTCATATAACCTTGCGCTTGGCATCTCCAAAATATTAACCTTGCGATTGGCTCTTTGCCTCTTCGAGAAGTCGAGCAATAATGGTAGTGTAGTATATATCATTCTGGCTATATGAGACCGAATGAATTGCTGCACGTCCACCACTGTAACACCCACGATGCGGCTATACCTACCACGTGTCGAAGCACGACTTAGAGGCATAACCGCATTGTGGTTTTGTCGCAAGAAGGGTCATCTTCACACAATCCCATGTAATGAACGAGAATGGGATAAAGAATTGGCTTACAATCGCCACTTCACACAAGTACTTAAATAAATCATACATCATTCAGAGCACACACATAGTCCGACTACGGACGAAGCCAAAAGAAAAGAAGATAACCCAACTGCTAGATCCCCGATCGTCCCAACTGGGCTCCACTACTGATCAACATGAAACGAAACATAGCAACGACCAGGATCTTCGTTGAGCTCCCATCTGAGCTCGGTTGGATCACCTGCACTGGTATCATCGGCACCTGCAACTGTTGTGATAGTATCTGGTGAGTCACGAGGACTCAACAATCTCAAAACTCGCGAGATCAAGACTATTTAAGCTTATGGGTAGGAAGTGGTAATGAGGTGGAGTTGCAGCAAGCACTAAGCAAATATGGTGGCTAACATACGCAAATAAGAGCGAGAAGAGAAGCAACGGAACGGTCGAGAAGCTAGAAGTGATCAAGAAGTGACCCTGAAACTACTTACGCACAATCATAACACAAAGACTGTGTTCACTTCCCGGACTCCACCGAAAAGAGACCATCACGGCTACACACGCGGTTGATGCATTTTAATTGAGTCAAGTGTCAAGTTCTCTACAACCAGATATTAACAAATTCCCATCCGCCACATAACCGCGGGCATGTCTCTCGAAAGTTTATACCTTGCAGGGGTGTTCCAACTTAGCCCGTCACAAGCTCTCCCGGTCAACGAAGGATATTCCTTCTCCCAGGAATACCCGATCAAACTCGGAATCCCGGTTTACAAGACATTTCGACAATGGTAAAACAAGACCAGCAAAGCCGCCTGAATGTGCCGACTAATCCTGATAGGAGCTGTACATATCTCGTTCTCAGGGCACACCGGATTGTCCAAACTTCCAGTAGGCCAACCCAGAGTTGCCCCTGGTGACCACCGGCGGCTGACAGGTTGGACCAACACTCAGAGGAGCACTGGCCCGGGGGGGGGGGGGTAAATAAAGACGACCCTTGAGTCTGCAGAACCCAAGAGAAAAAGGCTTAGGTGGCAAATGTTAGAACCAAGGTTGGGCCTTGCTGGAGGAGTTTTATTCAAAGCGAACTGTCAAGGGGGTCCCATAAATCACCCAACCGTGTAAGGAACGCAAAATCAAGGAACATAACACCGGTATGATGGAAACTAGGGCGGCAAGAGTGGAACAAAACACCAGGCATAAGGCCGAGCCTTCCACCCTTTACCAAGTTTATAGATGCATCAATTAAATAAGAGATATTGTGATATCCCAACATAATCATGTCCATCATGGAGCAATCTTCAACTTAACCTGCAACTAACAACGCTATAAGAGGGGCTGAGCAAAGCGGTAACATAGCCAAGCAATGGTTTGCTAGGAAGGGTGAAAAGGTTAGAGGCTGCCATGGCAATATGGGAGGCATGGTAAACAAGTGAAAGGTAGCACAACATAGCGATAGAACGAAGCAACTAGCAAGCAAAGATAGAAGTGATATCGAGGGTAATGGTCATCTTGCCTGAAATCCCGCAAGGAAGAAGAACGAGACCATGAAGAAGACAAAGGGACTTAGTCAAACGAATCCTCACAACTCCGCAACGAAACCGAAGCTCACGAGAGAAGCAAACCGGAAAGGAGGAAACAACATGGTAAACACACAAGCATAAACATGTCACGATGCACAAACAAGTATGATGCAGGTCCGGTTTAATGAGGCATGGCATGGCAACATGCACAAACAACACTACAAGTTAAGTGGAGCTCAATATACAACGAGTTGCATATTAACGAAACACCACATCAATTATTTAGTTCTCTCTCGTTTATGTACCCAACAATATTAAATGTTTTTAAACATGGCAAGGGGTGAAGCATAATAAAACTACCTATCTAGGCAAGTTTAAATGAGGCCGGAAACACAAACAACAATTCCGGAAAATCCCCATGTTATTTAGCTATTTAATGCAACAACTATTTTAAACATTTTAAATGTTGTTATCATGATGCGGATGACATATACGAGTTATATGCAATTTTTATGAAAATGTTGACATAAGCATGTTATGAAGCATTTGTCACCGTGGCGGAACGAAAGGGGTGCCACGGCAACGAATTCAAAAATGATGCCACGGCAACATATCGATCCCGATCACTTGATTGAGATACCGATGCAAATGAGAAGTGTGTGGACACGCAAGAGATGGTGGGGGTGCTCCCGACTACCGGGTTCCCACGGGTTAGTGGAATGGAAACGAGTGACAATTCGGACACGGTGCAAACGGTGCATCTCATACAACACACATTCATTCCCGGGCGGTCGTCTTGGTGGTATACCTTTGAAGCGTGCATTTTCGGGGCAGAACGAGTCGGTGCAAAGTAGAGGAAGTAGACATTCTCGTGGCGGTCGTAGTGGAAGTAGTGGTACACGGCAACGGTAGTGGAAGTAGTGGTACACGGCGACGGTAGTTGTACACGGTTGTAGACGTTCTCGGGTCGTGGGTAGAGGTACTTGGCGCATCGTCGTGTGTAGTCGGACTCGGTGTCCTCGAGGCAACGACTATAGTCGTGGTTCTTGGAGTCTCACTGTGTAGTTGTACACGGAGTCGAACAGAGGGCCTTGACGATTCAACGGGTATGAAGCAATGGAAAAGCACATGCCTCCCCTGTACATGGCGCAAGCCGAGACGATCTCGACGATCCAGCGAGGCGACGTGGTATAGGGCAGTCTTCGTCTTGGCAAGGCAGCGGTCCAAGCGAGCAGCAGCTCTGCTCAATGCAGGGCAGCACGAGGCGATGCCGGGGAAGTCAACATGGGGAAGATGCGGTCGCTCATCTCCTGGATGAGGCCGAGGCGAAGGTGGGATATGGCGCTGAGGAAGGAGGTCCGGCGGGGCGACGACGCTGTTGGTGGAGGAGGTCGCCGGATCCGGCGAGGAACTTGAGCGGAGCGGTGGCCTTGCTGTGGTCGGGGACGCGTCAGGAGACACGAGGACGAGGCGCGGGGCTACAAGGCAAGGAGGAGGGTGCAACGGTGATGCTTGGCGGTGGGGAAGACAGAAGCGGCGGCCATGGAAGGCAAGCAGGAGGCGTCGCGCGGAGGGGCAGCGCTCGGCAGCGGGGCCGACATCGAGGAGGAGATCGGGCGCGGGGGAGATGGGAATGGAGGGAGGAGAGATGGGGCGCAGAGGAGGGGGAGGGGAAGATCGAGGAGATGGGCTCCTCTGGCGGCGCTAGGGAGAGATCGAGAGGACGAGGGTTGGGGTAGCTAGGGTTATCGAGCTGGTGGGGGCGGCTGAGCCTTAGAGGCCGGCCCGGTAGAGAAGGAAGTGGCCAGAGGCCTGGCTGGAGGCCTGGCTGGGCTGCTGGGCTCTCTTCTCCCTCTCTCTTATTCTCTAGAAACAGAAAATAACAAAGAAGAAAAGGAGAAGAAAGGAGGTGTTGGGGAAGAAATTGGACACGCGGATAATTTTCCCGGACCCACAAGAATGTGATTGTTCCGAGAAAATAGAAAAGGCCATGGTTGAAAGATGTAAATTCAAACTCATTTCAATTTCACTCAAATGGGTTTGAACTAGGACTTGGTTTTTGAAGTGTCCAAAAATGTTGAGATTTTTGGTGGAGCTCCGGAAAATGATGAAAGAAATTTAGGGCAAAGTTTGGAGACCAAACTTGAAGCAGAAAAGGAACGAAATTGCAAGTGTGTTTATGGGTGATTCCGAATTAGTGGAATATTTAATATAGCTCCCTAACAATATTGAGAGACTTTTATATGTTGTAAAGAGAAATCACCATGTGCATTTCCCTCGATTTAAATGGATCGAAGATCCATGCAATTTATTTAGCTAAGTTTTTAAAAGGATTGCATGACGACATGATGCAATGTAAAAGATGCAATGAGATGAGATGCATGAACAAAATGCAAAACAAAAGACAATAACCCAACTACGAAGGAAATATCATATCGCATCTCCGGAAAAGGCAAGAGTTGGAGTTACGAATATGGAATGTTGTATCCGGGGTGTTACAACCACGTGGGCGAGGGTCGAGGGGCGAGGGAGAGTGCTACATACGGAGCAAAAATGAGTGAATCTACACTCTAAAATACGTCTATATACATCAGTGTTTTGAGTATGTACTTGTAGTTCATATTGAAATCGAGTAAAGGACATATATATTCCAAACAATATGATATAATCTCTATAACCAAGGTAGTAGGGACGAGGAGTAAACGGAGGGTGTAGTAAATTTTTCTCCTCGTCCTGCGAGCCACCGCGTGCATGGGCGAGGGAGCGAGCGTAAGGCGGAGCAAGCTTCACCTCATCCTGCGAGCCACCGCCCCGGTGGGCGGAGGAGACGGCGTACTAAGCAAGCTTCTCCTCGTTCTGCGAGTTGACAGGACACATCAAAAGTAATCCAGTGTATAGAGCCTTGCCTCTAAGGTAGGCCCCACATGGTTTGCCTCTTTTTTTAATTTAACATAACGCGTCAAGTCGCAATTTGTTTGTTCACCCGTGGTAGACGATCCTCCCTCCACCAAGTGGACAACCAGTACACATGCCAAATTACCACGTGGGCTGCCTTTTCGTACAGAAATGAGCTCCACCATGTACCCGCTCAGGTGTGGTTGGGAAAGAGGCGGGAGTACGTGCGCCGTGCATGCACCTCTTGTCTTCGTGCACGTCCCCCACCTACGTGGGTGTGTGTGAGAGATATAAACCACGTTCGTGAGTGATTTTTGTTTTGGGGTGGGGGTGGGGGGTTGATTTCGTGAATTATTTGTGGGAATATGTGTCAATGACATCTCAAACAAAATTTTGCATGCAATGTGTGTGAAATGGAGGCCTATCCATATCATATATAGAGGGTCGGGAAATCCACGAGAAGAGAGGGAGAGGTCATAGCTATCGATAGAGTCAAAGAGAGGATCAAGTGGGTGGGTGCGAGATCGATGAAGAGAGCCATCGAAATTGTGTGTGTGTGCAAGTCAAAGATATAGGGCGACTGGCCTACCGGAACGTTAGAGGGCACATGTCAAGTTTGTGTGTGGCAGGGAGACATGACTAGAGCACTCGATGTATCGGTGTGTGTGTGGGGAGGGGGTAGGGGGAGGGGTAGGCAGAGGCCTACCTATAGAGGTAGAACGACTCGTATATGTGTTGAGAGGGAGAGACCCAGCTATGTCTTGAGGGAGATCGGTCGACATCCATACATAACTGAAGGACGGGAAATATGATGGGACAAAGAGAGAGAGGAGAGAGAGAGGGAGGGAGAGGGGTAGAGTGCTGGATGGGTGATGGAGTTGCTTCTTGAAGATGGTGGGAGAGGCCTACTAGACAAACTGAGGGTGGAACTGCAATGTTATCAATAAGAGTGGGGATGTGTTTCTGTGTGTGCCTGTGCGTGATAGATCTGTCGGGACGCATCCATGGATGATGAAGGGGAACCATGTGTTTGGTAAGCAAACCTAACTAGATCGGTAGATCAATTGTTGTTTGTCGGAGGAAGGGAGAGACACAACTAATGAGGTAGATCGATTAACGCGTGGGTAAAAATGAATTATAAGGACCTAGCTAGCTATATGTATAGCGAGAGATCGGTCGGTGTACGTCCATTTGTTAGAGGCAAATAAGGCCTAGCGAGACAGATAGACAGAGAGAATAGAGCTAGGAGGTGGTGCGAGAGGCCCAGCTACTAGCTAGATAGGGGGAGGAGTGTGCGGTTGTGAGATCGATGAAAAGAGGGGCAAGAGTTTACACGTGTGTGTGACCATATGAGAGACACGAGGCAAGGACACATAAAGGAGGAGATTTAAGGTGTGTGTGTATAGGTTGTAGGCAGGCATCACTGGAGAGGTTTATCGATCGGTGTGTGTCGGAAAGGAGTTGAGGAGACTCTCGGAGAACGACCTAAAGAAAAAAATGAATGTGCTCGGTGGACAGAATGACGAGGGAGGGGGAGGGCGAGGAGGGTGTGTGCATGCACGAGAGAAATTTAGTGGTAGCTACAAAGGTTAGAGGATTGTGTGGGTGTAAGAGACTAACAAAGATCATAATTTGATATGAAAGTGGATTCATATATTTGAATAGGAGATCATAGTGTTTTAAACATTGCATGCATGAATATAGCGGTGATACACGTGTTGTGCACATGTTATACCATAATGTGATAATGCATGGCGTTTGCAACTCACAGCTAAATGCCAAACAATCTAAACCATACTATACATCAAACAATCTCAAATTTTATTTGAATTTGTGATAATGTCCGGCGTTTGCAGCTTACAACTAAATATCGAACAATCTAAACAATACTATATATCGAACATTCTCACATTTTATTTGAATTTGTGGTAATGTGTGGTGTTTGCAACTCACATCTAAATACTTGTAGGCGTAGGGGGAGGGGCACCATACATAATGTGATAAGCACATTATACATATGAGACATGGTTTAGATTATGAAGATCTAGCTAGAGCTAGAAATGTAATGTGATTTGAAATCAACATAAAGTGGATTCAAAAAATTGAGTTCGAGTTCATATAGTACACATAGTTCATATGTAATTCGAGACTAATCATGTGGTGTGCTGTGAAGATAATACACAAACGATGGTTTAACTTAACAATAATGATGACTGTAGATCTTATTAAAACACAGAAACAAATTCAAATGCTTTGACTTCACAACAATCCTTATCGGAGCCTCTTCCCTGACGACGTCGTCCACAGAAACACCTCGACGTCCCTCATCCATCGTACCGGATGAGGATCCATCGTCGATCTCGTCGTCTCGCCAGTTCAGCCACCCCGTCCTCCACCTCCAAGGAGCTGCCCTGACGTTCCCCTCATCTTTCGCGCCACCTCCATTCCCACACTGCCGTCTTCACCTGCACCACCGTAAGAGCATCATCATCACCATTTCCTTGGATGAAGCTGCGGCCTAATCGGCGCCACCAAAGAGGTTGTACACTAATCGCTGCATTTTCTTCTTGATTCGATCTCACGGTGCCGCCGGCGCTCAGTCCCGAGCCGACACGGCGCGGCTCCATCCACGGCGACATTGCCGGCCACTTCCTCCATGGCGTCGCTCCCTCAGCGGCGACGTCCACATCAGTAGGAGTTGCTGCTGCTTTAGCTCTCGCTCGCGCTGCTGCTCTGCTCTTGCTCTCGGTCCCCTGCCTGGTCTGCTCTTTCTATTGCTCTTGCTCGCACTGCTGCTCTGCTGTTGCTCTTGGTCCCTTGCCTGGTCTACTCTTGCTATTGCTCTTGCTCGCGTTGCTGCTCTCGCTCTTGCTCCTGCTTGCGATGCTGCTCTGATTTAGCTACACTTCAGTCGACTGAATCGACTTTTGGGTCAGTCGATTCTCAGGGGGTGGGGAGCTCGCCGGGGTGAAGGAAGAACCAGCCGCAGCGGGGAGGGGGCTCGCCGGAGAGGTACCCCACTATCTATCTTAGGGTTCAGGGTGGGGGCGGTGGTCGCCGGTGGTGATGGGGTCTTGGCGGGGCGGTGGCGTGGGGATCGCTGGAGAAAAAGCTCGGCATGGGGGGGCCTAGAGGGATGGCCAGGGCGGCGGCGGACCGGCGGTGGGGAGTGTTTTAGGGGCGGGCGGGGCGACGCACCGCGGGCCGCGGGCGGCGGGGGGCTGGTGTTTGGCTGCTGGTGGTTGGTGGCTCAGGGGGGTGGAGGTTGAAGATGAACTGCAGGCCCTTGATTTCATATCCAACGGCTGCAAAATCAACTGACCAGATATGAAAAAGTCAGTCAACCGACATGTAGCCTCACCTTGCTAGTGCGTTCAGTTTCGACAGCAAAATTCAGTTTTGACAGCAAAATCCAGTTTCGACAGTTAAGTTCAGTTTCGACAGTTAAGTTCAGTTTCGACAGTTAAGTTCAGAGATGAGCGGCAGATGTATTTTACATCTAGCACTTTGTGGTTATGTATTTTACTTCATGTATTGGAGATGCTATTAGAATTCCACTCAGGTTAACATTGTTTGTTGTCTCTCTTGTCCTGCTTCAGCCTCGGCGTCGTACAACTCACTGGAGCTGCTCCAACGACGAAACCCTCCATCACAGCGGAGCAGTACCTCGGGCTCCATCTCCAGACGCCTAAGATCTTCTTCCCCTCCTCCGACAGCAAAGTCAACCAGAGCATCCTCACCGGCCAACCCAATCACGCTGAGATCGACATGGCTTCGCCAAAGAGGTTATACACTTGTTGCATCTCTTTTTTACTCTATATGTTATATATATTGTCCACTGAGCACACATATTTGTTCCTTTAGTGTCTCCTTGAAAGAAAAAACATAGGAATTTTAATTTTCACTTGTCCTCCTTTTCAAATTCCTATTCATGAAGCACAAGACTAAGAGATATATAGTAGCATAATAGCATTATAACAATACATTTTCTTGTGGTTTGACTTAATCTCACCATGCTTCTTTGCATCCTGTGATCTTCCAATTGTTGTGAATCAAACACCCAGATTGGCAGAAATCATGTGTTTTTAAATTCTCTGTTTTGCACGTGCATTCCTATCCTATTCCTGTCTATTTCCTATCCCTGCATTGTTGGAATCCTCCAATTCAAACGAGCCCTTACAGAATTACTTCTCTTACAGATAGTTGTCAAAGAAAACCTTGCGTGGTTTGTCCGGCTCCTGCTGCATCGTCGTCCACCCTAGCTCGGCTGCTCCAACGACAGAAGGGTCCATCAGAGCAGGGATCCGGCCTCCAGACTGTCTTTCACCGCCTCAGATCTTCTTCCCCGCTGCCGGTAGCCATGAAAACTGCATTACCATCATCAACCGAGGAGATGACCTCGAGGACTACACTGGTCCGCAAGAGAGGTCGCACTCTTTCGTGTCTGCTTACGTTATGCATCACTTAATATTACATGCTATTTTATCGTCCTATTCACCGATTAGACTCTGAGTCAGCTCCAAACTAATGGTCAAACTTGAGTTTCTAAATGGTTGTGGGGTACATATCGGGGCCACAGTCAATAGTATCTATCTACTATTTGGTTAATCTCTGGTGTCTACTATGAGTTTCATGTTGGGTGGGAAACAAACAGTAAAGAAGCCATTATCTGTATTTTTTAACTGAAGCCATTATCTGCCTGCTATTATTGGTTTTGGGTCTATCCACAGGTTGCTACCATCACTCTGGATTTCTGCATGCACTCCTTACATAATCTCACTATGTTTTATTCCTATGCATGACAGTTATTGTAAACAATGGAACTGAACATGTAGAGCAAAAGAGATGAGCCTTGCGTGGCAATAAAATTTCATGCAGACGTCGCTCCATGGTAGGCACAAAGGCAGCCCCCCTCCACGCATTTCGTATTGTAATCGAGAGGAAGATATCTGTTCTGAGGGGGATTCAGAAGGAGAAGACAACTCCTATTTACCCCCTAAGGTCTTCGCTCTAACTTGGCATGCTGATGTTGGTTATATCATGCATATGGTGTCTTGCATTGCTTACTTTATAAATCAAACTAGACCATGATAGCGCGCGTTGCCGCGCCTGTCCATTCTATGATAAAATGTTAAGAATAGTAAAAATACTTGAAGCCAGAAAACATGGAAATTTAAGTTTGTATCAACTTGCTCATATAGTGATCAGTAATCAAAGAGGAAATATTTGAAATAATTAGACAGTACAACTCTTCGAGGAACCTTGGGAAATTTAATACAATATCTCAATGTAGATAGTGCACAATGTATATGTTCAAAGCTTCAGGTATAAGATCATAGTAGATATCTCCATTTCCGAACCTAAAAATTCTAAAATAAAATTGCAGCATGCTTGACACAAAGAAACTAATTTTGTGAATTATTTGTATCGATCCAATTTTTATTGGGTGTATATCCTAAACATGAGGTGTGCAGTACAGAAATGCAAGAGTATAATATTGATATATAACCATCCTATTAATTTTTGATTTGCTACAAAAAAAATCTAGATTGGTAAAAAGCACAAACTAACATACCCTGGAAGCACCAGACATTTAATAATCCTTCCTTCTTAATTTAAAGGATCTATACAAATGGACAACAGTAGATCCATCATTTGATCAGATAGAAAATGAAGGAAGTGTGTTGAAACAACTACACGAAGATGTGTTACCTCAAGGCCACTTATCTCTACATAACCCATTTTCCTCAGGGGCGAACTTTATCAGTAAACTAAATTTAAAGAAAGAGATTATTGATTCAAATGTGGTAAGAAAATCAATGCCCATTGATGGGTACTAAATAAATACAACCAGACCATACTGGCAAAAGTATGAATCTTTACAGGTAACTTTTTTTCCAGAATGGGAAGACGGCTTAGAATAGATCAGGATTCAATGACTGAAATATTCAGAGTAGGTACTATGACAAATACAATCGTCTGGCAATTGAATTTTTGCTTACCTTATCTTTAGTCTCTGCCAAATAGGGCTTGTGCATATCACGTAGGGGGGAGGGGAGGCATGAGAGTTGTACCTGCAGGGGAGGAACCGGTGACATGGATGGGGTGTGGAAGGGCGTCAGGCCGCATGGGGATGCCGAGTGGGGGTGGCGCCGTCGGGCGAGCTGGCTAGTCGTGGTGGGTGCTACCGCCTGCCGGTAGAGGTAGAAGTCGGTGAATCACAAGTGCCTGTGTGAAGAGTTGTAAGAGATCGAGATCCGAATGAGGGCTAGAGGATTGGATGAGCGACGTCGATACCAAACCTAGGATTTTCGGGGATTGTAGTTTGATAGTCGATACAAAATCTTGGAGGGAACACCGTTTGGGCTCCTTCACTGCCGGTACCTCGGCGTCGCCGTCGCCGCGACCGGTGCCGCCTGACGGCGACATCGCATCAGTTGCACGAAGAACACTGAATCGGGGAGATAGAAAGGGAGAGAGCGGACGGGCTTCGTGTGTAGGCATGTCAGCTCTTTTGAGGATTTCACACGTTTCAGCCCAATCAACCATAAAGTGTCCAAGTAGACCCGCGGAGTAGCAGCCCTTCAACGTTTGGCTGGCCCAGTTTTCGCGGATTAACGAAGCGAACTGTTAGAGCGAGCTCGGGTAAATGCATCCATCTGGGACGTACGTACACCAGATCGGACGGTTAAGGAATCTAAATCGCTATGGAGGCTCCTAACTAGCTCTATTATACTGTTTTGTAAAATGGCATATGCTTAGTTTAGACATCCTTTGTGCGAATGCCATCTGTTTAGTTTATTTATCATTTATGTGAATTATGCAACGCCATCTTGTTTAGCCACGCATCATATATGTGAATTTTGCAATGCCATCCTGCTTAGCCAGTCATCTTATATGTAAATTATATCAGGCCATCCTTTTTTTCGTTACATATTACATTTGTCAACAATGTTAGTACATTCAACTGCTCTTCGTGTGCATCAGCCATTTGACACGGTGATGGCAAATTCTGGAGTGAAAACAAGGTCTTCAGAGCAGACTATGCTATCTGACGAAACGCATATCTCGCTGGTTACAGATAGCTCCTCAGAGGAGGATTCAGAGACAGATGACCAGTTCTATTCCCCCCCGAGGTGTATGCTCTAACTTGGCAGGGTTATGTTGCTCATATCGTGCGTATGGTGTCTCGCATTGCTATGTCATTTGATTAGTTTAGACATGCTTTGTGTGTATGCCACCTGTTCAGTGTCTAATTACCATATATGTGAATTATGCATTGCCATCTTGTTGCAAGACATTATATATGTGAATTATACAAAGCTATCTTGTTGCAAAGGCATTATATATGTGAATTATGCAATGCCATGTTGTTTAGCCAATCATCATGTATGTGAATTATATCATGCTATCATTTTTTTGTATTACGTGTTCCATTTGTCGACAACGTTTGTATATTCAACTACTCTTCCTGTGCATCAGCCATTTGAAGCGGTGATGGAAGTATCTGGAGTGAAAACAAGGTATTCAGAGCAGACAATGCTACCTGCTGAAGCAAACATCTTGTTGGTTACATAGAGCTCCTCGGAGGAGGATTCAGAGACAAATGACCAGTCATATTTCCCCCCTGAGGTCAATGCTCAAACTTGGCAGGGTTATATTACCCATGTCATGCATGTTGTCTTGCATTGCTTAGTTTTTACATCATATATGGATTGCCATCTGCTTACTTGCTTACTATATAAATCATATATTTGAATTATATCATGCCATCATGTTTACATAGTACTCCCTCTGTTCCATAATGTAGTGCTTATAGATTTTTGGGAAAGTCAAACCTCACAAACTTTGACCAAGTTTGTGGACAAAAATATTTACATCTAGAGTGTGAAACATATATCACTAGATTCATCATAAGATGTAGTTTCACATTATATATTTTTGCTATTGTAGATATAAATATTTTTCTCTACAAACTTGGTCAAAGTTTGCAAACTTTGACTTCTCAAAAAATCTATAGGCACTACATTATGGAACGGAGGGAGTACATACACATGATCTATCTGAATTATGGCATGGCAACCCATTTAATAAAGACATAATATAGTTATATCATCTCATCCTGTTTAGTGTTTACAGTCATCATATTTTGAATTATGGCATTCTATCCGTGAATGTATATGAATTATGGCATGCCAACCTATTTAATAAACACATTATATAGTTATATCATGTCATCCTGTTTACATAGTCTCATATTTTGAACTATGTCTTTCCATCTTTTTTAGTTAGCCATCATAATGTGAAATTGTGTCACGCTATCCTATTTAGTTAGCCATCATATATGTGAAATTGTCTCATGCTATCCTGTTTGGTTAGACAACATAATATGAATTATTTCATGCCCTCTTTTATTCCCCACTATCCATTGCACCTATCTATCATACAATGTCTATACTTCCCATTACTTTTCTTGTTATCAGCCATTTGAATTGGAGAGGGTGATGGCAGTATCTAAGGGAGTAACAACACGGTCTTCAGAAAAGATAGTGCTATCAGTTGATACAGATAGAACCATGGTTGTACTTCCCAAGGACCAGATCCACCACTCATAACCCAGACTCTCACAGATTGTACCCCTACCCAGTTGGACAGAGAACCAGCTACACCCCTTCTAACCCCAACCCCAGCAGATAGTAACCCAATTCCAGTTGACACAGCACCGTCTCCACCACAGAGCACCCAAACACGAGTAGTTAGTAAGGGAACTGCAGTGCCCAAAGCACGAGGACCACCACTCCGAATCCCAACTCAACGCTTAAAGGAGAAGAAGATTTGTTCTCAGGTCAGGTTTTGTAGCTATGGTTCATACTCCTTTGCTCTTGCATTACTGTATTTACTCATACCAACTATTTTCAAATTTGAAGGATGGAATTGAAACTCCAATGGCACAACAGGTATGCTTTAAACCTGTTTCTTTAACTGGTTTGCTGTTGCAACCTGCTCTATGTTGATTTCAGTTTCAATTGAATAAACAGTTATGTTCTCATGTCATGCACATTACACATGTTGTTATTGCTCTATAGTTTCCCACAATTATATTCTGTCTATTCTGCTTTGTCTTGAACAAATATTATTTGAACTGTGACTCTATCTTGATTTGGCAACAAAAACTAGAATGATGTAGACCATAAAGTGACCATGGTACATAGATATATGTTTGTTTCATGTTGTTATCCTGTCCACTTTACTACTGAACTCATTTACCAAAATGAGTTTCATATACAACATGGTAAACATGTGATGTGTCTGCTTGTTTCTCTTTTAGAATGCGGACAAAATATTGGAGAACAGTACCGCGTTATCCAATGGTAAAGGAAGTAATGCAGATAAGGTTCAAGATAGTGAGACATCCCTGTTAGTCTCCAAGAAAGCTGATAAAAACTATCTTGAGGACAATGAGAGAACCCAAAAGTCTTGTCTTGATGTAGTGATCGATTTACTGGCCACTACTGCTGGCACAAGCTCTTCAAACTCGCTGCCTGAATTAGTTTGTCTTCTTGAGTCTCAACTTCAAGTTGAAAGACATCAATCAGATGTGCTGCGACAGGAAGCTGAAGGACTGAGGAAGTCCCTGCAGAATTCAGATGCATATTTCCTGGTGCAACAGCAAGTGCTGGAGGATTTAAGCGCCAAACAAGAGAAAGTTAATAAGCTTGCTAAGCATCTTGCCAGCATTATGGGTACCCAGGATATTGTTTCTTGAGATCTTCTGAAGTGGTTTCAGTTCTGGAATTGTTTTGCTGCGGCGTTTATTTGCGCTGGTCGTCAAATTTGACAACCAGTGTATATGATATGCTGCTTTGTTCCCTATATTTGCACTGGTGGCGAACTTTGATGCCCAGTGGATGTAATATGTGTAATAGCCATGATAGCCTAGCGTTAGTTGCTTGCTTATTTATTTCCTTGTTGTCTTGTTAATTTGTTTGCTTGTAGTCATTGCAGTTCTTTTTCCGCGGTTTGCTAGTGGCTGCAATAACCTATTTTTTAAAACTAGGCCACAATAACCATGGGCTAATATTTACTGTAGTGACACTGGGCCTCCTACGGGCCGTCGAAATAGTGGGCCTTCTATGGGCCGTAGAAACAATGGGCCTTCTACGGGCCGTAGAAACAATGGGCCTTCTGCGAGCCGTATCATCAATGGGCCTTATACAGGCCGTATGATCGATTGGCCAAACATGGGCCAAACAGACCGCATTATGGCCGTAAACGGGCTAGAGTTGGAATCGTCCGCTCATGGGCCGACCATAACGGGCCATCGTTAATAGGCCGTATTTGATGACACTATGGAAATGGCCCAACATATTAATGGACCACAAACGGGCCGACTGTAACCACGGGCCGAATTTGGCCCACAAGCAGAAAATGACAGTAACGGGCCGTAAGTAAACGAATGCTGGAAATGAGCCCAAGAATAAATGGGCTCTGAGAAGGCCGAAAGATAACATGGGCTGGAAGCGGCCCAACGAAATAACGGGCCGTTAATGGGTATAAGGTGACACACTGTTCATTACAGGCCAGTTTCACCACGGGCCGTTAATGGGTGTAAAGTGATACACTGTTCATTACGGGCCAGTTTCACCACGGGCTATTAATAGGCCAAGAGTTACAAAGGGCCTCATATGGGCCGAAAGACGTCATGGGCCATACATGGGCAAGAAGTGAAAATGGGTTGGAATCATATTGGATGGCCTAGATGACGCTACTGGGCCTAATTCGGATAGGGCGTAACGGGCCTTGGGTTAGCAGGCAATAAATGGGCTATATGCGAACAGGCCGTTAACAGGCTTTCCATGGGCCGGCCCGCCATCTTTTGACCAAGTCAAATGGGCCGGCCTTTTCACAGGAATGGGCCTCTGTTGGGCCGTGCCATGTGTCGATGTATCATAGGCGCCTTCTGTCCAATGAGTGGATGACATCTGTCCCAACGATGAGCCGACACGTGTTTCCTCCAGCCAATGATGATTTTACACGTGGAAAATCCCCATTGGTCGGGGCTGTTAACGGTTTATCGGATCCAAAACCCGACCCGATAGCTTAACGACGTTCCGTTACGGTGGATGCCACATGTCGGTCACCCTTGACGAAAGCACTTCTGTGATGCGTGATTTATCGTCTTGGAAGTGGACACTTCCGTGATGATAATTTTGGTAATGTCATGGAACACTTCTACGACAGCACAGGTATGACTATCTTGATTGTGTCATAAAATCGTCATGGATGTACATGCATGACAAAAAATGCGACCTACTGTGACAAACACGTATCATCACGGAAGTGTATTTTTTTTGTAGTTATTTTAATGCAATGTTGACATCCAGGATAAATCATTATCCACTCCTAACTACTTATCCATGGAATGAGAAACTATAATCTCTAATTTTCATTGCAAACATGTTTAATCATAGTGGGCTGAGCCATGGATACTAGGTTAAACATATTTACACAAACAGAACAGGTCGAGTTCATACCAGTTTCTCTCTGCCACGGCCAGTTCATCGAATATCGTTATTATTGCCTTTCACTTGCACCACTAAACGATATGAAAATAATAATAGTGTAGGAGTGTCGTGGACTAAGCTGGAATTTGCAAACATTTTATTCAACGGGAGAAGAGGTAAAATGGGCTCTTTATTAGATCAACAGTTATTCATATGAGAGCCACTCAACATTTTCATTGTGGTCTTATCCTTGGTACAACTCGAATAAAAAGAAAAAAATTCAGAGAAACACGCTGAAATATTTTTGGAGTTTTTTGGTTTTCTTGAACAAGCAAATAAGAGGGAAAAGCAAAAACAAGAAAAACTATTTACACGGGAAAGCTCCCAACAAGCAAAATAAGAACAAGGAAATCTTTTTGGGTTTTCTTTTTTTAGTATTACAACTAAGCATGCATAGAAAGTAAACTAACTACAACTAATTTTTTTTGGTTTTTATAAGATTCTTCAAACACACAAGAAGAAGGCAAGAAAATAAATTTAACATGGATGATACAATGAAAAAGTGTGAACACCGACAACTAGAATGAAATGTGTGAACATGAATATAATGTCGGTGGAAACACGTACTCTCCCAAGCTTAGGCTTTTTGCCTAACTTGGTAGTCGATCAGAAGCCTGGACAGTAGTTAGGGTACTGAGGAGCGGGCATCCACCGATCCCACTGCTGAGGCTCTTCCTCCTCCTTTGCAGCCTGGTCGTTCCGGTAGGCGATGATGTCTGCAGGCATAATCCTATATCCGCCCCTGGCAACGGGGTTAAACAAAGCAGGAGCAGGCAATGGAACGATATCATGAGTTTCAATGCTGAAAACCAAGTTATAAGGAATAGGGATGTCAGGGTAATCTCTTGCAATGAAATGGTGGTGTTCCATGGCTGCACAATCTAGGTAAACCTTGGTCAGGGGGTAATCATGAGGGTGTATCTCAACCTCGAAGTGAGCCGCCAAACGAGTAGCGAAAATCCCACCATGTATTTTACCCTTGGACCTATTAATGTGGAGGCAACGTGCCACAATAGCTCCCAAGGTATAAGTGTTGTCGCCCTTTAATGCATGATACAAAACAGCAAGGTCTGGTGAGATGAGTGCACCCACCTTCTCTCTAGCAAGCAAGCATTTTGCAATGAAAAGAGCAAAGTAATGAACAGCAGGAAAATGCAAGCTAGTGGCAGTGATAGCTGACACCCCTCTCTCATCTCCCACCGTCAAGGTATGATAAAAGTCCTCAAACTCTATCGGACTATGCTCAGCTAAGCTCCCATCAGAAGGGATCATGCATATGTTACAAAATTCAGTAAGTGGTATCTGATGGGTTTCGGCATATAAATCAAACCGCACCTCAGGAGGATTATTCGAAGGAAGGAAAGTAAAACTTTGAACAAAGATGTTTGTGAGGAGATGATAGTGTTCACATTCAGCTGCGATGAAGTCGGTGAGGCCGGCATTAGCAGCATATTGTGTGAACTCTTAAAGGATTCCAGCCTCTTCCATGAACTGGGTGTGCGGCCATTCGCACAGCCGTACTTCTGCTAACCTCCGAGGATGGAGATCACTGTCAGAAGACTCCCCAATAACTCCTTTGGAGCTCTTCTCGGAACCAAACTTCCTAAAGATATTCATGTTTTTCCTATGAACAAAAATTCTGAAAAATTTAGTCCACAAAATTTTCTCAACAAAACTTCACAAAAATGATACCAACTACTCATAGGGATACATAGAGGCCATAGCAAGCATTCAAACTACTTAGAACTCTAAGAATTCAACATGCAAACTCATCTACACTAACACCAAGAGTAGCTAATTATTCAAAATATAAACCACTAAAACAAAAACTAATTGGACAAACGGTGGAGTTACATAGCAAGCAACAATCCCCCGAAACAGTTTCGAAAATAAAGCTTCGAGCAAAGAGATCGAAATCTGTGGGTTTGAGAGCAAGAACACGGGACAGAGAGCAATGGAATTTTTTTTTGGAGGTAAGTGATTATGTGGTGTAAAGAGATAAGTGAGGGGGCCCACGTGGGGACCACAACCCACCAGGGTGCGCCTGGGGGTCCTGGTGCGCCCAGGTGGGTTGTGCCCACCTGGTGCACCTCCCTCTGATATTATTTGCACCAGAAATTCTTAAATATTCAGAAAAACATCGTATTAAACTTTCAGAGCATTCTGAGAACTTTTATTTTTGGGTCATTTTTTATTGCATGGACAATTCAGAAAACAGACAAAACATGACAGTTTATTTTATTTAACTAAGAAAAACAGAAAACAAGAAGTAGGGACATAAGGTAGTGCTTATAAAATTCATCAACTTCATACCACTCAAAAATGATCCATTAATAAGGTTGATCAAGTCTTATTAACAACCACTTTCGATTAGCATGAAACCGAAGAACTTTCGTAAATCACTAAGTTACCTCAATAGGGATATGAATGTCCCCAACAATAAGCATTTCATATTTCTTTTGACAGTAGGTAGAGGTATTTGAAAACTTCCAATAGTGATTGTTGGAGATTTTTCAATAACATTAATACCATTCACTTGGAATTGTTTCTTCAGAAAGTGCACCGTATGCTCATTACCATTGATATGAAAAGTGACCTTGCTTTTATTGCAATCAATAACAGCCCCTGCAATATTCAAGAAGGGTCTATCAAGGATAATCGACATGTTGTCGTCCTCGGGCATCTCAAGTATAACAAAATCAGTCAAAATACTAACATTAGCAACAACGGCGGGCACATCCTCACAGATACTGATAGGTATGTCAGTTGATTTGTCAGCCATTTGCAAAGATATTTCCGTAGGTGTGAGTTTATTCAAATCAAGTCTTTATATAAAGAGAAAGGCATAACACTAACACCAGCTCCTAAATCACACAAAGCACTTTTCACATAATTCTTTTTGATAGAGCAAGGTATAGTTGGTATTCCCGGATCTCCAAGTTTTTTAGGTACTCCATCTTTAAAAGTATAATTAGCAAGCACAGTGGAGATTTCAGCTTTTAGTATTTTTCTTTTATTGGTGATGATGTCTTTCATATACTTTGCATAAGGAGGCATTTTCAAGATATCAGTCAAGCGAGTATGCAAAAAGACTGGTCTCAACATTTCAGCAAAGCATTCAAATTCTTCATCATCATTCTTTTTAGTTGACTTAGGTGGAAAAGGCATAGGTTTTTGAACCCGGTTCTCTTTCTTTACCGTGTTTTCTAGCGACAAAGTCTCTTTTATCATACTTTTTATTCTTAGGTTGTGGGTTATCAAGATCAACAGGTGGTTCTATCTCAACATCATTGTCTGGTTCTTTATTATTAGTTTGAGAGTCTTCATGAACCTCATCATTATCTTTTTCATTATCAGAAGGTGAGTGTTCATTACCAGACCGAGTTTCAGCATCAGAGATAGAAGTTCCATTATCATTATAAGGAGGTTTTTCTACTTCAGGTTCACTAGAAGCATGCAAAGTCCTATCAATTTTCTTTTTCTTTTTCTTTTTCTTTTTAGAAGAACTAGGTGCAGTGGTGTTGTTCCTTTGTGAATCCTGTTCAATTCTTTTTCGGTGTCCCTTAGGATAGAGTGGTTCTTGAGTCCATTTACCTCCTCTAGTTGCAACTCTAACAGCAAAGTCATGCATATTATTGTTCATTTCATCAAGCAATTCTCTTTGAGATTTAGCAACTTGTTCTAACTGAGTTTGAACAATAGAAGCATGCTTTCCAACACCTCTAACATCATTTGATATTCTAAATAACAAGTCACTCAAGCAAGCAATCATATCAGAATTATATTTCAATTGTTTTATAACATTTGCATTGAAGTGATCTTGTTTTCTAACATAGTTTTCAAACTCATAAAGGCATTGGCTAGGGTGCATATTGTGAGGATTGTCATTGAACTTCATTAGAGAATTTACCTCTACCACCTTAGGAGGTGGTGGTGTATTAAGCCCATGTATTTCTTCAATAGGAGGTAAATTTTTGACATCCTCAACTTTAATACCTTTTTCCTTCATAGATTTCTTTGCCTCTTGAATATCTTCAGGACTGAGATATAATATACCCCTCTTCTTCGGAGTGGGTTTAGGCGGTGGTTCAGGAAGAGTCCAATCATCATAGTTTATCAATGTATTATTCAATAATTATCCAGCTTGCCCAACAGTTTGTTCCCTAAAAACGCAACCAGCACAACTATCTAGGAAATCCCTAGAAGCATCAGTTAGTCCATTATAGAATATATCAAGTATTTCATTTTTCTTAAGAGGATGATCAGGCAAAGTGTTAAGTAACTGGCAAAGCCTCCCCACCGCTTGTGGGAGACTCTCTTCTTTAATTTGAACAAAGTTAAATATTTCTTGTAAAGCAGCTTGTTTCTTATGAGCAGGGAAATATTTTTCAGAGAAGTAATAAATCATATCCTGGGGTCTACACACACAACCAGGAGCAAGAGTCTTTGTACCAAGCTTTCGCATCACCCTTTAGTGAAAAAGGAAATAATTTGAGAATAAAGTAATAGCGAATTTTCTAATCATGAGTAAAAAGGGTGGCTATCTCATTCAACTTAGTAAGATGTGCCACAACAATTTCAATTTCATAACCATGGAAAGGATCAGATTCAACCAAAGTAATTAACTCTGTGTCGACATAGAACTCATAATCCTTATCATCAATAAAGATAGGTGTGAATTAGCAAACTTAGGATCATATTGCATTCTAGCATTCAGAGATTTTTCTTCATACTTGCATAATAATTTCTCTAGATCATCTCTATCCTTACAAGCAAGAATGTCTCTAGTTGTCTCCTCATTCATAACATAACCTGCTAGTACCTTAGGCAATTCATATCTAGGGAGGCAAGTTCTAGTAGGTGTTTCAGGAGTTTCAGTTTCAAGCTCATCATCAGATTCAACAACACCATGTTGTATTACTCTAGCAATTTGTTTATCAAGAAATTCACTATGTGGCACATCATTATCATCAAGCAAGGTACTAGCATCATCAGCAGCATTATCCATAGCAGAAGTAGCATCACCAATAACTTGCGACATATCAGAATTGATAGCATGTGGTGGTGTTGCAAGTTTACTTATAACAGAAGGTGAATCTAAAGCAGAACTGGATGGCAGTTCCTTACCTCCCCTCGTCTTAGAGGGATAAATCTTAGTCTTAGCGTCCTTCAGATTCTTCATAGTGATAAATTGATAATAATCCCAAGTGACTCAACAAATATAGCTATGCTCCCCGGCAACGGTGCCAGAAAAAGGTCTTGATAACCCACAAGTATAGGGGATCACAACAGTTTTTGAGGGTAGAGTATTCAACCCAAATTTATAGATTCGACACAAGGGGAGCCCAAGAATATTTGAAGGTATTAGCAGCTGAGTTGTCAATTCAACCATACCTGGAGATTAATTATCTGCACTAAAGTGATCAGTAAGTAATATGATAGTTTTGATGATAGTAGCAGCAGTAACGGTAATGGTAACAGTGACAACAATAGTTTTGTAGCAAGTGCAGCAGTAACGATAGCAGTAGTAACTTAGCAAGAACAATATAAGATAAATTCGTACGCAATGGATTGGTGACTTGCTGGGTGATATTCATCATGAGATAGTTATAACCTAGGGTGATACGGCACTAGCTCCAGTTCGTCAATATAATGTAGGCATGTATTCCGTAAATAGTCATATGTGCTTATGGAAAGAACTTGCATGACATCTTTTGTCCTACCCTCCCGTGGTAGTGGGGTCCTATTGGAAACTAAGTGATATTAAGGCCTCCTTTTATTAGAGATCCGGAACAAAGCATTAACACATAGTGAATACATGAACTCCTCAAACTATGGTCATCACTGGGAGTGGTCCCGACTATTGTCACTCCGGGGTTGCCGGATCATAACATGTAGTAGGTGAATATAACTTGCAAGATCGGATCTAGAACATGGATATAATGGTGATAACATAAACGGTTTAGATCTGAAATCATGGCACCCGGGCCCAAAGTGACAAGCATTAAGCATGACAAAGTCATAGCAACATCAATCTTAGAACATAGTGGATACTAGGGATCAGGCCCTAACAAAACTAACTCGATTACATGATGAATCGATCTCATCCAACTACTCACCGACCAGTGAACCTACGAAGGGATTACTCACTCCCAGTGGGGAGCATAATGGAATTGGCGATGGAGAAGGGTTGGTGATGACGAAGAACGAAGATCCCCCTCTCTGGAGCCCTAAACAGACTCCAGATCTGGCCTCCCAATGAAGAACAGGAGGTGACGGTGGCTCCGTCTCGTGGATTGCGATAATTCTTTCTCCGTGATTTTTTCTGGAAAAATAGGATTTTATAGCGTCGGTTTTGAGGGTCTGCGGGGCCACCAGGTGGGGACAACCCACCTGGGCGCGCCCTGGTGGGTTGTGCCCACCCAGGTGCCCCCCTCCGGTGGGTCTTGGCTCCAGAAATTCTTATTACTGATATAAAAAATCCTCGCAAAGTTTCGTTCCATTCCGAGAACTTTTATTTCTGCACAAAAACAACACCATGGTAGTTCTGCTGAAATCAGCGTCAGTCCGGGTAGTTTCATTCAAATCATGCAAATTAGAGTCCAAAACAAGAGGAAAAGTGTTAGGAAAAGTAGATACGTTCGAGACGTATCAACTCCCCCAAGCTTAAACCTTTGCTTGTACAACTGAAAGCAATTTAGTTGATAAACTGAAAGTGAAAAAGAAAAAAATTTACGAACTCTTTTGCTCTTGTTTGCATAAATAAGCTTAAACAACACCTAGGTTTTCAGCCAACATTATAACTAACCATGGCAACAATAATTACTAAAGATTATATTAACTCATTTCAATGACATAATCAGCTAGCGAGTAATAATAAGATATCTCAAACGGCAACACGTTGTCAAAACAACCATGATATAATATGACAATAGTGGTATCTCGCTATCCCTTTCTGAGACTGCAAACATAAATGGAGAGCACCTCCAAAGTCCGAGCAGCGACTAAACATTGTAATTCATGATAGAAAAGATCCAGTCATGATGCACCCAACATTAGCTACACACAATGCATAAGCAGGACAGCTGTACTCTCAGGTTCCGACGCTTTTTTTAGAAGGTGATGACACAACATAAAAGTAAATAGAAAGTCCCTTCACAAAGGGAAGCAGTGATTTGCATAGGTGCCAGAGCTCAAGTTTTAAAACAGAGGTAAATGATATTTTGAGACATGCACCTTTCTCATTTACTTCACGACTATCGGTTATCAATATCTTCCATGCTAAGCACACTAGTGGTGGTTCCCAAGCTCTAACAAAACTAACTCGATTACATGATGAATCTCATCCAACTCCTCACCGACCAGCGAGCCTACGAAGGAATTACTCACTCCCGGTGGGGAGCATCATGGAATTGGTGATGGAGAAGGGTTGGTGATGACGAAGAACGAAGACCCCCCTCTTCGGAGCCCCAAACGGACTCCAGATCTGGCCTCCCGATGAATAACAGGAGGTGACGGCGGTTCCGTCTCGTGGATCATGATAATTCTTTCTCCCTGATTTTTTTTCTAGAAAAATAGGATTTTGTAGCATCGGTTTTAGGGTCTGCGAGGCCACCAGGTGGGGACAACCACCTGGGCGCACCAGGAGGCATGCGCGCCCTGGTGGGTTGTGCCCACCTAGGTGCCCCCCTCCGGTGGGTATTGGCTCTAGAAATTCTTATTGTTGATATAAAAAATCCTCGCAAAGTTTCGTTCCATTCCGAGAACTTTTATTTCTGCACAAAACACCACCATGGTAGTTCTGCTGAAAACAGCGTTAGTCCGGGGTTAGTTTCATTCAAATAATGCAAATTAGAGTCCAAAACAAGAGGAAAAGCGTTAGGAAAAGTAGATACGTTGGAGACGTATCAGCCCCTCGTGCACTCCCTGACCTAATTTTTGTGCCTATATATTCCCATATATCCCCAAACCAACAGGGGAATCCACGAAAACACTTTTCCGCCACCGCAACCTTCTGTACCAGTGAGATCCCATCTGGGGGCCTTTTCCGGCATCCTGCCGGAGGGGATTCGATCACGGCGGGCTTCTACATCAACTCTATTGCCCTTCCGATGAAGCGTGAGTAGTTTACCTCAGACCTACGGGTCCATAGTTAGTAGCTAGATGGCTTCTTCTCTCTCTTTGATTCTCAATACCATGTTCTCCTCGATGTTTTTGGATATCTATTTGATGTAATACTCTTTTGCGGTGTGTTTGCCGAGATCTGATGAATTGTGGATTTATGATCAGCTTATCTATAAATATTATTTGAATCTCCTCTGAATTCTTTTATGCATGATTTGATATCTTTGTACTTCTCTTCGACCTATCGGTTTGGTTTGTCCAACTAGATTGGTTTTTCATGCAATGGGAGAAGTGCTTAGCTTTGGGTTCAAACTTGCGGTGTCCTTTCCCAGTGACAGTAGGGGCAGTAAGGCACGTATTGTATTGTTGCCATCAAGGATAAAAAGATGGGGTTTTCATCATACTGCTTGAGTTAATTCCTCTACATCATGTCATCTTGCTTAATGCGTTAATCCGTTCTTTATGAACTTAATACTCTAGATTCATGATGGATAGCGGTCGATGTGTGGAGTAATAGTAGTAGATACAGAATCGTTTCAGTCGACATGACACGGACGTGATGCTTATATTCATGATCACTGCCTTAGATATCGTCATAACTTTGCGCTTTTCTATCAATTGCTCGGCAGTAATTTGTTCACCCATCATATTATTTCCTATCTTGAGAGATGCCTCTAGTGAAACCTAGGGGCCCCGGGTCTATTTTCCATCATATAAGTTTCCGATCTTCTATTTTCCATCATATAAGTTATTGATCTATAATTTTAGTTTCCGATTTACTCTTTTTGCAATCTTTTACTTTCCGATCTATAAACCAAAAATACCAAAAAATACTTACTTTACCCTTTATAGATCTCTATCAGATCTCACTTTTGCAAGTAACCATGAAGGGATTGACAACCCCTTTATCATGTTGGATGCAAGTTGTTTGTTTGTTTGTGCAGGTATTCGGTGACTTGTGCGTTGTCTCCTACTGTATTGATACCTTGGTTCTCAAACTGAGG
Source organism: Triticum dicoccoides (assembly GCF_002162155.2). Taxonomy (NCBI): domain Eukaryota; kingdom Viridiplantae; phylum Streptophyta; class Magnoliopsida; order Poales; family Poaceae; genus Triticum; species Triticum dicoccoides. The sequence goes on from NC_041389.1 coordinate 286,555,283, forward strand.
GAAATACCTATATCTACTTTGCTGCACCACCCTTTCCTCTTCAAGGGAAAAACCAACACAAGCTCAAGAAGTAGCAGGAAGAATTTCTGGAGTCGTTGCCGGGGAGATCAACACCAAGTCAAGCCATACCAAGTCATCTCTTGCATTACATTATTCACCATTCGCCTTTCATTTTCCTCTCCCCCACTTCTAAAATGATTTTCGGAAAGATTTGCCTTTTCTTTGCCCCACTTCTGTTCGTCTTCTTCGCTTGTTTCTTGTGTGCTCGTGTGTTTGATTGCTTGCTTTGTCACGATGGCTCAAGAGAATACCAAATTGTGTGACTTTTCCAACACCAATAATAATGATATTATTAGTACTCCAATTGCTCCTGCTACTAATGTGTAATCTTGTGAAATTAACGTCGCTTTGTTGAATCTTGTTATGAAAGATAAATTTTCCGGCATTCCTAGTGAAGATGCCGCATCCCATCTAAACAATTTCGTTGATTTGTGTGATATACAAAATAAGAAAGATGTGGATAATTATATTTTTAAATTGAAGCTATTTCTGTTCTCGCTTCGAGATCGTGCTAAAACTTGGTTTTCATCTTTGCCTAAAAATAGTATTGATTCATGGAATAAGTGTAAAGATGATTTTATTTCCAAGTATTTTCCTCCCGCTAAGATCATCTCTCTTAGGAACAATATTATGAATTTTAAGCAACTTGATCATGAGCATATTGCACAATCTTGGGAGAGGATGAAATTGATGATACGAAATTTCCCTACTCATGGTTTGAATTTGTGGATGCTGGATTGAATTTTGCTTCTAGAATCGTCTAGATTTGGCCGCGGGAGGCACTTTTATGGAAAATTACTTTAGGAGAAGCTACTAAACTCCTAGATAATATTATGGTTAATTATTCTCAATGGCATACCAAAAGATCTTCCACTAGTAAAAAGGTGCATGCGATTGAACAGATTAATGTTTTGAGTGGAAAGATGGATGAGCTTATGAAATTATTTGCTAGCAAGAGTGCTTCTATTAATCCTAATGACATGCCTTTGTCTACTTTGATTGAAAATAATACTGAATCTATGGATGTCAATTTTGTTGGTAGGAACAATTTTGGTAATAACGCATATAGAGGTAATTTTAATCCTAGGCCGTTTCCTAGTAATTCCCCTAATAATTATGGTAATTCCTACAACAATTTTTATGGAAATTATAATAAGATGGCCTCTGATTTTGAGAATAGTTTTAAAGAATTTATGAGTTTGCAAAAGAATTTCAATGCTTTGATTGAAGAAAAATTGCTTAAGATTGATGATTTGGCTAGGAACATGGATAGAATTTCTCTTGATGTTGATTCATCGAAACTTAGATCTATTCCACTCAAGCATGATATCAATGAGTCTCTTAAACCTATGAGATTTTTATTGATGAGTGCAAAGAAAGAACTGCTAAGATGCGTGCTAAAAAAGATTGATTTGTAAAAACATGTTCTTCTAGTTTCCGTAAAAATAATGATGAAGATCTTAAAGTGATTGATGTAACTCCTGTTGAATCTTTGTTTTCCAATATAAATCTTGATGAATATGGGACTAGAGATGAGTCAAATTTAGTTAAAATGCGTCCCAATGATTCGGAGTTTTTAGATCTTGATGCAAAAATTGATAAAAGTGGGATTGGAGAGGTCAAAAGTTTAGGTAGCAATGAACCCACTCTTTTGGATTTCAAGGAATTTAATTATGATAATTTTTCTTTAATATATTGTATTTCCTTGTTGCAATCCATGTTGAATTCTCCTCATGCTTATAATCAAAACAAAGCTTTTACTAAACATATCATTGATGCTATGATGCAATCTTTTGAATAAAAGCTTGAATTGGAAGTTTCTATCCCTAGAAAACTTTATGATGAGTGGGAACCTACTATTAGAATTAATATTAATGATTATGAGTGCCATGATTTCTGTAATTTGGGTCTAGCGTTTCCACTATTTCAAAAACTTTATGTGATGTGTTAGGTTTCCGTGAATTTGATGATTGTTCTTTAAATTTGCATCTTGCAGATTCCACTATTAAGAAACCTATGGGAAGGATTAATGATGTTCTTATTGTTGCAAATAGGAATTATATGCCCGTAGATTTCATTGTTCTTGATATAGACTTCAATCCTACATGTCCTATTATTCTTGGTAGACCTTCCCTTAGAACGATTGGTGCAATTATTGATATGAAAGAAGGAAACACTAGATTTGAAATTCCGTTAAGGAAGGGAATGGAACACTTTCCAAGAAAGAAAACTAAATTGTCATATGAATCTAATATGAGAGCCACTTATGGATTGCATACCAAATATGACAATACCTATATCTATTTGTGTTTTTATGCCTAGCTAGGGGCGTTAAACAATAGCGCTTGTTGGGAGGCAACCCAATTTTATTTTTGTTCTTACTTTTTAGGTCCTGTTTTGCATTAAATCATTTATCTAGCCTCTGGTTAGATTTGGTTTTGTGTTTTAATTAGTGTTTGTGCCAAGTAAGACCTTTGGGATAGCTTACGGTGATAGTTGATTTGATTTTGCTGAAAAACAGAAACTTTTGCACCCAACAAATTAATTTTCATTTTTGGCAGAAGCGTGATACAATACTGATTCTTTTGCAGAAGATTAATAAACAAATTGCTTAGGTTGTCCTAATTTTTTAGAATTTTTGAAGTTACGGAAGTATTCGAGAGTTACAGATTGCTACAGACTATTCTATTTTTGATAGATTCTGTTTTCTATGTGTTGTTTGCTTATTTTGATAAATCTATGGGTAGTATCGGGGGGTATGAACCATGGAAAAGTAGGAGTACATATTACACCAATATAAATAAAGAATGAGTTCACAATAGTACCAGAAGTGGTGATTTATTTTCTTATACTAACGGAGCTTATGAGATTTTCTGTTGAGTTTTGTGTTGTGAAGTTTTCAAGTTTTGGGTAAGGATTTGATGGACTATGGAATAAGGAGTGGCAAGAGCCTAAGCTTGGGGATGCCCAAGGCACCCCAAGGTAATATTCAAGGAGAACCAAGAGCCTAAGCTTGGGGATGCCCCGGAAGGCATCCCCTCTTTCGTCTTCGTCTATTGGTAACTTTACTTGAGGCTAATTTTTATTCACCACATGATATGTGTTCTGCTTGGAGTGTCTTGTATGATTTGAGTCTTTGCGGGGCATACCCTCTTTCGTCTTTGCCTATTGGTAACTTTACTTGAGGCCATATTTTTATTCACCACATGATATGTGTTTTGCTTGGAGTGTCTTGTATGATTTGAGTCTTTGCTTTTTAGTTTGCCACAATCATCCTTGCTGTACACACATTTTGGGAGAGACAGGCATGAATCATGATTTATTAGAATACTCAATGTGCTTCACTTACATCTTTTGAGGTAGGCAGTTTTGCTTTAGTGCTTCACTTACATATTTTTAGAGCACGGCGGTGGTTTTATTTTATAGAAATTGTTGAACTCTCATGCTTCACTTATATTATTTAGAGTCTTTAAACATCATGGTAATTTTCTTTGGTTATAAATTTAGTCCTAATATGATAGGCATCGAAGAGGGATATAATAAAAACTTTCATATAAAGTGCATTGAATACTATGAGAAGTTCGATTCCTTATGATTATTTTGAGATATAATTATGGTGATATTAGAGTCATGCTAGTGGGTAGTTGTGAATTTGAGAAATACTTGTGTTGAGGTTTGTGAGTCCCGTAGCATGCACGTATGGTGAACCATTATCTAACGAAGTTGGAGCATGAGATATTTTTTGATTGTCTTCCTTATGAGTGGCGGTCGGGGACGAGCGATGGTCTTTTCCTACCAATCTATCCCCCTAGGAGCATGCGCCTAGTACTTTGTTTTGATGACTAATAAATTTTTGCAATAAGTACGCGCGTTCTTTATGACTAATGTTGAGTCCATGGATTATACACACTCTCACCCTTCCACCATTGCTAGCCTCTCTTGTGTCACGCAACTTTCGCCAGTACCATAAACCCACCATGTACCTTCCTCAAAACAGCCACCATACCTACCTATTATGGCATTTCCATAGCCATTCCAAGATATATTGCCATGCAACTTTCCACCATTCCGTTTATTATGACACACACCATCATTGTCATATTGATTTGTATGATCATGTAGTTGACATCGTATTTGTGGCAAAGCCACCTTTCATATTTTTTATACATGTCGCTCTTGAGTCATTGCACATCCTGGTACACCGCTGGAGGCATTCATATAGAGTCATATTTTGTTCTAGTATCGAGTTGTAAGTAAATAAAAGTGTGATGATCTTCATTATTAGAGCATTGTCCCATGTGAGGAAATAAAAAAAGGAGAGAAAGGCCCCTAAAAAAGAGAAAAGAAAAAAGGAAAAAATGACAGAAAAAGAGAGAAGGGACAATGTTACTATCCTTTTTCCACACTTGTGCTTCAAAGTAGCACCATGATCTTCATGATAGAGAGTCTCCTATTTTGTCACTTCCATATACTAGTGGGAATTTTTCATTATAGAACTTGGCTCGTATATTCAATGATGGGCTTCTTCAAATTGCCCTAGGTCTTCATGAGCAAGCAAGTTGGATGCACACCCACTTAGTTTTCTTTTTGAGCTTTCATAAACTTATAACTCTAGTGCATCCGTTGCATGGCAATCCCTACTTACTCACATTGATATCTATTGATGGGCATCTCCATAGCCTGTTGATACGCCTAGTTGATGTGAGACTATCTCCCTCTTTTTGTCTTCTCCACAACCACCTTCTATTCCACCTATAGTGCTATGTCCATGGCTCACGCTCATGTATTGCGTGAAAGTTGAAAAAGTTTGAGAACATCAAAAGTATGAAACAATTGCTTGGCCTGTCATCGGGGTTGTGCATGATTTGAGTATTTTGTGTGATGAAGAGGAGCATAGCCAGACTATATGATTTTGTAGCGATAAGCTTTCTTTGGCCATGTTATTTTGAGAAGACATAATTGCCTTGTTAGTATGCTTGAAGTATAATTGTTTTTATGTCAATATTAAACTTTTGTTTTAAAACATACAGATCTGAACATTCATGCCATAATAAAGAAGTATTACATGGATAAATATGTTAGGTAGCATTCCACATCTAAAATTTTGTTTTTATCATTTACCTACTCGAAGATGAGCAGGAATTAGGCTTGGGGGTGCTTCATACGTCTCCAATGTATTTATAATTTTTGATTGTTCCATGCTATTATATTATCTTTTTTGCATGTTTTATATGCATTAATATGCTATTTTTTATTACTTTTAGGACTAACCTTTTAACCTAGAGCCCAGTGTCAGTTCCTGTTTTTTCCTTGGTTTTGAGTTTCGCAGAAAAGGAATACCAAATGGAGTCCAAACGGAATAAAACCTTCGCGATGATTTTTCTTGGACCAAAAGACAACCAGGAGACTTGAAGATGAAGTCAGAAGAGCCACGAGGCGGCCGCAAGGACGGAGGGCGCGCCCCCCACCCTTGTGGGCCTCTCATGCACTCCCTGACCTAATTTTTGCGCCTATATATTCCCATATATCCCCAAACCAACAGGGGCAATCACGAAAACACTTTTCTGCCGCCGCAACCTTCTGTACCCATGATATCCCATCTAGTGGCCTTTTCCGGCATCCTGCCGGAGGGGGATTCGATCACGGAGGGCTTCTACATCAACTCTATTGCCCTTCCGATGAAGCGTGAGTAGTTTACCTCAGACCCACGGGTCCATAGCTAGTAGCTAGATGGCTTCTTCTCTCTCTCTTTGATTCTCAATACCATGTTCTCCTCGATGTTCTTGGAGATCTATTCGATGTAATACTCTTTTGCGGTGTGTTTGTCGAAATCCGATGAATTGTGGATTTATGATCAGCTTATCTATGAATATTATTTGAATCTTCTCTGAATTCTTTTATGCATGATTTGATATCTTTGTAATTCTCTTTGAACTATCGGTTTGTTTTGGCCAACTAGATCGGTTTTTCTTGCAATGGGAGAAGTGCCTAGCTATGGGTTCAATCTTGCGGTGTCCTTTCCCATTGACAGTAGGGGCAGCCGGGCACGTACTGTATTGTTTCCATCGAGGATAAAAATATGGGGTTTTCATCAGATTGCTTGAGTTAATTCCTCTACATCATGTCATCTTGCTTAATGCGTTAATCCGTTCTTTATGAACTTAATACTCTAGATGCATGTTGGATAGCAGTCGATGTGTGGAGTAATAGTAGTAGATGTGGAATCGTTTCGATCTACTTGACACGGACATGATGCCTATATTCATGATCATTGCGTTAGATATCGTCATAACTTTGTGCTTTTCTATCAATTGCTCGGCAGTAATTTGTTCACCCACCGTATTATTTGCTATCTTGAGAGAAGCCTCTAGTGAAACCTATGGCCCCCGGGTCTATTTTCCATCATATAAGTTTCTGATCTTCTATTTTCCATCATATAAGTTTCCGATCTATAATTTTAGTTTCCGATTTACTCTTTTTGCAATCTTTTACTTTCCGATCTATAAACCAAAAATACCAAAAAAATTACTTTACCATTTATTTATCTCTATCAGATCTCACTTTCCGGAGCGCTTTGCTTTATATAAGAGTTCCGTCCCGGCTTATCCTTTGCTATAAAAAAAATTCGACCACCTTGCTGCACCTTTGTTACACTTGTTACTTGTTACCCATTACGAATTATCTTATCACAAAACTATCTGTTGCCGATAATTTCAATGCTTGCAGAAAATACCTTGCTGAAAACCGCTTGTCATTTCCTTCTGCTCCTCGTTGGGTTCGACACTCTTACCTATCGAAAGGACTAAGATTGATCCCATATGCTTGTGGGTCATCATTTAGCTTTGCCGTTTTGAGAGGATGTATAGGGACAAGAAAAACGAAGAAGTATGCCGTGAGAGAGAAAGAAATTGTTGTTTCAAGTGTTATCAAAGTCACGTCCATTGTCACATTGAATAAATCGAATTGGGAGGCCAAAGTCCGTGAGAACATATTGACGAAGGTTCAGAAAAATTGTGTGTACGTCAGACTTGGCTCGTAGAGGAAAGGTCCAAATATAATGAGAATAATCATCAAGAATTACAAGATAGTATTTATAGCTGAGCTACTAGGAATCAGAGAAGTCCATAAATCACAGTGAAGTAATTCAAACAGAAAAGTGCTAACAGTAGAAGATGTTCCAAAAGGTAGTCGAACATGTTTGCTGCATTAACAAGCATTACAAAGAGAAGGAATCATGAGAGACACTAGAACTAGGGATAGAAAATTCTTGAAGTAAAGATGATAGTGTAGTTTTATTGGGATGACCAAGCCGACGATGCCATAAAGCAACTGATGCAAGCATGGAACGAGGGGTGGAAGTGGGTGTGCCATGAAGTGGATCAAGATCGGCCGTGCTATTGTACCGAGCGAGAACCTCCCCCGTTTTCAGATCCTTCACAGATAAGCCAAAGGGGTCAATGGCCAAAATAACTTGATTGTCAATGGTAAACTGTCGAACAGAGATAAGATTAGTGATTAAAGACGGGACAATGAGAATATTGCGTAAGAAAAAATTGGCATAAGAATAGGGTATGTACGAATGACCGGTGCATGAAACTAGAATAGTGGAGCCATCACCGATGGTAATCGAGGAGAAAGTAGAAGGAAAACAAGCTGACAGAAAAATCATATTTGAATACATATGCGAGGATGCACCCGAATCAAAAATCCAATCTGTACCTTCGTTGTTGAGAGTGAAATTGTTCATGGCGGCAATGAAGGCAGCCTGATCCCATCTGGGCAGTGGTGATGGCGTTGAGGGCACGGGCACAGACATGGGGGCATACGGAAGGACCGGTGGATGGTCGTACGCGTATGGAGGTGGAGCCGCAGGAGCACCGGGTGCGTAGGGGGGCATCAAGTTGGTTTAGCCTGACGAAGGTCCGGGTGCGGCGGGCAGGGGCGGTGTAGTCGTTGTAGTGTAGATGTGAGCCGGCAGCTGGGGTCCGAGGAGGCCAGGGGAGCCGGTGGTGGAGCGAAGACCCGGCCTCCAGGTGCCCGTGTATGCTGGGGGCGTTGTACAGAGATGGGCAGACCAAGGCATGGGCCATGCCCGAACAAGACAGGTCCAAGGGTCTTGCTGCTGGTGCCATGTTGGTGAAGCAGAGGCCGGCGCAGGCGATGGTGACAATGATGAAGTGATGGCGGGTCGAGGTTGCGGGAGGGCGATACACTGGATGCTTCCCGCGATAGTTAAGGCTTGGGGTGCCAACCTGGAGGAGGTTGGGTAGGCGCTGGTGATGGAGTAGATGGATCCGGTGCAAAAGGCCGAGCGGTGGTGTGAAAAACTTGAGGTGGACGAGTTGCTTTGCGAGCTTGGTTTTGAGCCTCGAGCTGAAGAAGGGAGCGAGCATCGGCGAAAGAAGGGTAGGGACACAACATGGGGATGAAGGCCACCCGTTTCTCAAACTGCTCACCGAGGCCGACGAGGAAGGCGTTGATGAGGGCGCGATCGTCAACGTGATCGCCAAGCTGCCGGAGTTCATCGTCGATCGACTGTTCCGTTGACAAAAAATCATGACCGGAGAGTCCCCTTGGGTGATGGTGCGAAGCTCGGTGTGAAGCGCGTTGATACGCGCATCGGAGTTGTCCTGGAACAGTTGTTGAAGAGAGTTCCAAAGCTCGACGGTGGTGGCATCGTCATTGGAGTCAAGGTTGAAGAGCTCGGTGGAGATCCGAGTGTAGATCCACTGGATGATCGTGAGGTCATCCTTAATCCAGCAAGGATTGGCGGGCTGCGGAGTAGATGAGGGATGAATGTGGTGTCGGAGGCCACAGTAGCCGAGGTGCATGTGGAAGAGATGGCGCCAATGGTAGTAGTTGTGGGCAGCTAGATCAAGTGATATCGGGATAAACAGTGAGACATCGGCAATTGTATCAGATAGGGAAATTTGAGGTGGTTGAAGATTGTATTGGTGTGTAATGGAGCTGGGAGTAGAGGAAGAATAAGAAGAGGGAGCTCTGGTGGCGAGGAATTCGGCTACGGTGAAGAGGGGCCGCGACGGCAATGGTGGAGTAGGCGGAGGAGCCATGCCGAGGGCGGAAACCTAGGCATCTGATACCATGAAGATTGGATGATTGGAGAATAATAGTTGTATTGATTGGGGCCTCAATGGGCTGCTTATATAAGGTACAAGTCTTGGAGTCCAAGAATACTAGAGATAGATTACAAGTTAAACTACCAAAACTATATAAACCGACTATACTCTAAGATGTCAAAAGGGTCGAAAATGAGATTGTTCAGGGAGGTTTGAGCCTTTTCCACAACTATCCCCGAGTAGTACGGATGTCGGTATCACCGAGTATGGCAGTACTATTGCTTGTCTTGCGCTTTATTTCCTGGTGTGTTGGTTTGGTAACATAACTATAACTAGTGCATACAATCTCAGATTGAGATTACCTAAAAAAAGTCATTCTTCTTGATAAGGCGAATAACTTTATGTTTATGTCATCTCTATTTGAGATCATCTTGGGGCTCTCCCATAAATATTCCAGATAAAACTACCATTTCTTCTCCACTCTACTCTGTATTGGCCCCGACAATCATGGTAAAGTCCATAAAGATACAATCCACTCAAAATCCTACAAAATGAAAAGAAACAAACTAAAGACAAAAATAAATGTAAAATATGAGACCAATTTTAGTAATAACGTGTATAAACTCAAGCATATAGTGAGTAAAAATGAACTCATTAAACACACTGAGAGAAATGGATAAACCTATATTCAAGCACATCTCGACGTATATTTGTGCAGATTGGCCTTCCTCTGCATCCAAAATCGACCTTGTTTCAGAGAGTTCACCCAATCGAGTGATAGGAGATCAATTTCCCAAGTAGTTACGTAGTCATCACCGAGGTTCACCATTTTGGAGTTTTTTGGAGGTCTTTGCCCCACAATCAGTTCTCACGCTACCACACGTAATATCTAGGCAGGATTAGGGCGCATATGGAGCCAAAAGTGGCATGAAAAGAGGATAAATGCCTCTGGGACGAGGAAAGGTGCTAGGAGCGGGAGTGGCAATGACAAGAGAATCAAAGTACACACGATGGGTGGTGTATCATGGAGAATGTATGTCCTGTGAAGGAATGGCATGATGATGATTAGGGTCACCTGAATATCCATTCTGGGAAGAACTTAAGGTGTTAGAAATAGCTCTCATGGAAACCACACACAAAGAGGAAGATGCATAAGGTGGTGAAGATTGTTGGGAAATATGGCGAAGATTCGAAATCTATGGGAGGTCGAAATGATGGTGGCGGCCTCCTCCGGCTCCAAGGCACCCAACAATAATATATGCTAAAATAATTGAAATGCGAGAA
>NC_041389.1:286565915-286573080 GCF_002162155.2 Triticum dicoccoides
AGTCGGTAGGATGGTGCTTGCACTAGAATTTTTTTAGATTGCATCCAAGAATTACGATTGATCCATGGTTTGCTTTATCTTTAATTTAACTCCCAAGGTATTAGCAAAGACACTAAAAAGCATGCCCCAATGCTCTTGGAGTATGGTTGCTTTATTTGAGCATATTTTCTCGGTCTTCATTTGCAGGACCAGAGTTGCAGATTTATATTATATATAGGGCCATGTATTTTCATACTGAATTGTCACTCTCACAGTACATGTACAATATATTACCCTTCTCATTTACTCTATGACATAGATGATTATATACGTACTAAGTGTATGAGAGGGCAAGCACTAAGAGCATCTACAACCACGATTGCCAAATGGGGCACCCTATATGGGGTGGGGGGGATATCTGGTACTCCCACCCCTAGGGTTCTCCCGGTGCTCCAAAACTCGGTAGCACATTTTTAAATGTTTGAAAAATTCTGAAAAAAATCCAGCACATTGATACAACATCAAAGTATGTTGTCAAAAAAATATGAAATCAAAATTTGAAACATAGCTTGAGAAACATAAATGAAAAATTCGACAGTAAATAGTACACAACATAAGTTGGGCTTTAGATAAGGCCCATTATCACATTGATGTCCATTTTGTCATTTTTGTATCTCGAGCTATGTTTCGAATTTTGATTTGAATTTTTTTGACAACATACATTGATGTTCTGTCAATGTGCTGGATTTTTTTTCTAAAATTTTGAAACCACCCTATATGGACACATCCACGGACAGTGACCGGAAGATCTGCGAGAACTCTTACCCATATCTTACAATTTCTTCAGAATTGTCCGCTCATAGCACGATGGAATTGTCCGATTGTAGCCCGACGCGCTGCTTCAATGGCTCGGTATGAAAGACGACCAGCTCTACAACTTTTGGTGCCATATCTTCCAAAACCAAGTTGTGTACCATCCGGTTCGCGACCCCTGCTACATCTGCATTTAAAATATTTACTATATTTCGTACGTTTCGGATATAGCACGTCCCTTCTTATTTTGACTATATGAGATCCGCACTTTGACACCTGAAATTCCGTTACGAGTAGATACTTCCGCAGGAGCGCTACACCAAATCTGAATCCTGACTAGTTAGCGAATCGTGTGCTCTGTGCGAATGTCTTTATGAGTCTATTTCATTTAAGCCCAAAGGATCTTCGAATACCGACTGGTCGTCCCAATCCAATCTCCCTTCTGCTTATTCCAATTTTTCCTATTCCTAGCGAATCAAATGAGATTTCTGTTCTTCCATCGTTTAGGGTTAATGCTATCAATGGTGAATCGATCATTCGCTATCCTTTTTTCTGGGATCTGCTCTTTCCAGTGGAAGGTTTGAGGGAAGGTAAGATTAGTGGGTCAATAACCTGCCCCTTACTTCGGCTTGAGGAGTCGTTTTCTCGCTATCTTCTTCGTTTGGATTAGCCTTTTAGTAGCCTAGTAGGTTGTTTGAGTTTCAGGAAAGGAAGAGGTGCTTTCTAAAACAGCCATTACCGCTATGTTTTTTTTCAATAAGTTCTTTTAGAGCATCGTGCCCCACTGTCCGAATAAAGTGTGCGCCTAAGGTGTCATGTGTTTAAGAATATACGTCTAATAGAAATACTTTCCCAATCCTTATAAGAGGAAAGAAGGGTCCGACAATAAGCAGTAGAAGAATAACCCGCAGAAGAAGTTTAATCGCTTCCAAAGATCGGAGCCAGACAAAGATAAGACTCCACGGCGGCACGATCGGGATGATCGGGTCAAAAATGAGTCAAAACTTGTAAAACCCCGGTTTTGGCCTTGTTACTAAGGACAAATTGACATACTTCGCAAGCAGTATCAACCATCATCTACAAATGCCCATCAAAAGAGACCATTTCTCTTGAAACTTCTGTCCCTCCAAGCATTGTACATCCTTCAGAGCTTCCTGTCTATCCTGCTAGTAACTTCTACTCAGTGTCAGAAAACACTCCTAACCCCTTCGTAGGGCTGTGTATAGTAAGTGATCCGAACCTGCCCGGAGCGAGCCCCCCTTAGAGGCAAGTGAAGTTGGTGAGCCGTATGATGGGCAACTATCTCCTGCGGTTCGGAGAGGACTCAGCTGTTAGTTAGTACCCCCTTGGTTTCGGGGTGGACCCTTTCACTCTATTTTATTATATACGCTTAGCGAAAAGAATGTTTTTTCCACTAATTGTTGAATAGTTGGTTTGAGTTTTTTTTTTGGATCCATGCAAGCCATTTCCAGTTGAAGTCATAAGGTACCATCCTGTTCCAGCCAGGAAGACAGCTCTATCTCACAAGTTAGCTTCGTTCTGGATGTTGTAATCTCTTCTCATGGTCTTTGTCCGCTTTATTATCCCAATGCTATCTTCTGCGAATAACAAAACAAGGATTGACTTAACAAAATTGAATTGTAACTCCAATTTCAATTTGACCTCCTCTCTGGTCTGGAGGAGGTCAATCAAAAAAAATGACTCAATCAAAGATCCAACTAATCCCCACGCCTGTATTGCAAATACGCAGTCAGGAATAATCCCGCTAAAGTAATAGGAATTAGGCCTAAGACGATTCCAAATAGAAAAACTTCAATCATTTCGATTTGTTCGAGGGGATAAAAAAAGAGGTACAATCTATCCCTAAACAGTACTCTAAATTATCCACGAATCTCAATGACCAAGAAAAGAATTCCTAATTAGTCTGGAAAAGAGTCGTAGAATGCCAGGAATCCCAAAGAAGCCTTCCAAACCATCCACTGGATTTTCATGTTTGTAAGGGAGGAATATGTGTGTGTTGTAGATAAATAAAGGACTTTCGATTTAGCGTTGTCATTTTCACGAGTTTTTAGATAATCCAATTTCGGCAGTCCACCGGGTAGGTTTGTTTATCCTTCCCTTTTCGAGTGTCTTCTTGGATAGTTATAGCGGCCCATAGGCGCAAGATGTACCTTGTGGAGGGCAGCGGTCCCCTGGACATAGCATAGTCCTTTCAGGCAGTGGCCGTTTAGTCCATGGTCCGTTGGATGGTCGGTGCAAGGCCAGAAATTGGAACACATTGATTCCGCTCGTTCCTGTCCTTCGCTTCAGGGCCTGTCCCTCGGTGTGGTCAGTACTCCATACTGTCGGGCAACAAAGCTTACACTTGTTCACTTATTATGACGGTTCACCAGGGCCTCTTTCCTCCTCCCTTTTCTGCTCACTCGTAGGGAGAAGGTACATAAAAAACGATTTCTAAGGTAGAAAAAAGGCATCCACCAGTCATTGAGAACAGCTAATCCCGGAATTAGCAGGCCGGTATGCGAAGAGAATTCGGTATTGAATCCGCGAGGCCAGGTGAAGAAAAGTCCAATATGGGTGGATTACCTTTTTCTGCTATATTTCAGAGATTGGACTCTCTTACTGTGTTTTTTCAGGGCTGTTCCCGAGCCAGGTTCCCTGGATCCATTCTTACCTAAATGGATGAATGAAGAAGGGGGTATTCCTAGGCACTAGTTATTTTCTTATGTGTGGACTTCGACCTTACAAAGTCTCTTAGCTTCAGCAGTTGTTGTAAGGAGAAGTAGCAGGATTGTTAGTTTATGTGCCGAGCAGGCGCAGGGATGAGAAGAGAATTGCATAGAATAGAAGCAGCTAAGGCTCCTTCCTCTTCATATTCCTACTAAAGGGCAGCCGCTCATGCAACAACGTTTAAGTAAATCCTTCCGCCCTTATTTTCTTTAGTCTAGTTGTTGGAGGAAATGCGCCTTGAACACATTACGTATACTAGCTGAGCTTTGTCCCTAATCGTGACTAGTTGTTATTAGTTTCGATCAAATTTCCCCCCAGGGAATAGTTTACCGACCGGGCCACCTGTAAATTCTTTAGTTAAAACAGGCCTCGGGAGTAGTCATCCTAGTATCGAAAATCATCTATTTTGCTTTCCGAAGGTAGACAACAGCATTGATTCTCCGATTATACGATGGCAACATGTGTGAAGTCTAGTACCAGATCATATTGGGGATAGCTAGCTCATCAGCAGTTCATTTCTATGTATGGCGAGAAGTCCTCAAGCTTCAAACTCCTTGCTAACCGATAAAAGGAATCAAGCTTCAAGGACTATATGACTAGCTCTTCCACATCCTCGCCACCATTTGTGACGCCCCCGATTCAATCGTACACTAATCATGCACGCAAATGTGTACGATCAAGATCAAGGACTCACGGGAAGATATCACAACACAACTCTAAAACATAAATAAGTCATACAAGCATCTTAATACAAGCCAGGGGCCTCGAGGGCTCGAATACAAGTGCTCGATCATAGACGAGTCAGCGGAAGCAACAATATCTGAGTACAGACATAAGTTAAACAAGTTTGCCTTAAGAAGGCTAGCACAAACTGGGATACAGATCGAAAGAGGCGCAGGCCTCCTGCCTGGGATCCTCCTAAACTACTCCTGGTCGTCGTCAGCGGCCTGCACGTAGTAGTAGGCACCTTCGGTGTAGTAGGAGTCGTCGTCGACGGTGGCGTCTGGCTCCTGGACTCCAGCATCTGGTTGCGACAACCAGAAAGAAAGGAAAGGGGGAAAAGGGGGGAGAAAGCAACCGTGAGTACTCATCAAAAGTACTCGCAAGCAAGGAACTACACTACATATGCATGGGTATATGTGTAAGGAGGCCATATCAGTGGACTGAACTGCAGAATGCCAGAATAAGAGGGGGATAGCTAGTCCTATCGAAGACTACGCTTCTGGCAGCCTCCGTCTTGCAGCATGTAGAAGAGAGTAGATTGAAGTCCTCCAAGTAGGATCTCCAAGTAGCATCTCCAGTAGCATCGCATAGCATAATCCTACCCGGCGATCCTCTCCTCGTCGCCCTGTTAGAGAGCGATCACCGGGTTGTATCTGGCACTTGGAAGGGTGTGTTTTATTAAGTATTCGGTTCTAGTTGTCATAAGGTCAAGGTACAACTCCGGGTCGTCCTTTTACCGAGGGACACGACTATTCGAATAGATAAACTTCCCTGTAGGGGTGCACCACATAACCCAACACGCTCAATCCCATTTGGCCGGACACACTTTCCTGGGTCATGCCCGGCCTCGGAAGATCAACACGTCGCAGCCCCACCTAGGCACAACAGAGAGGTCAGCCCGCCGGTCTAAATCCTATGCGCGCAGGGGTCTGGGCCCATCGCCCATTGCACACCTGCACGTTGCGTACGCGGCCGGTGAGCAGACCTAGCAACCTCCATTACAAAGGAAGTTGCGTTAACGCAGTCCAACCCGGCGCGCGCCGCTCCGTCGCTGACGTCAAGAAGGCTTCGGCTGATACCACGACGTCGGGATACCCATAACTACTCCCGCGTAGATGGTTAGTGCGTATAGACCAAATGGCTAGACTCAGATCAAATACCAAGATCTCGTTAAGCGTGTTAAGTATCCGCGAACGCCGAACAGGGCCAGGCCCACCTGTCTCCTAGGTGGTCTCAACCTGCCCTGTCGCTCCGCCACAAAGTAACAGTCGGGGGCCGTCGGGAACCCAGGCCCACCTCTACCGGGATGGAGCCACCTGTCCTTTCAGCCCCCACATCGGAATCACTTGCGGGTACTCAACGAGCTGACCCGACTTTATTCACCATCTGTATAGTATGTATGTATGTAGTATATAACCGTGATCACCTCCCAAGTGATCACGGCCCGATAGTATAGCAAGGCAGACTGACAAGAGTGTAGGGCCAATGATGATAAACTAGCATCCTATACTAAGCATTTAGGATTGCGGGTAAGGTATCAATGACTGTAGCAACAATGACAGGCTATGCAACAGAATAGGAGTAACCGAACAGTAACATGCTACACTACTCTAATGCAAGCAGTATAGAGAAGAATAGGCGATATCTGGTGATCAAGGGGGGGGGCTTGCCTGGTTGCTCAGACAAGAAGGAGGGGTCGTTGGTGACGTAGTCGACCATAGGGGCATCAGCATCGTCACGGGGTCTACCGGAGAGAAGAGGGGGAGAAACAGTAAATATATAGCAAGCAAGTGCATAACAGGACAACAAGCAGAGCTAGACGTGTTCTAACGCGGTATGAGGTGATACCGGTGAAGGGGGGAAACATCCGGGAAAGTATCCCCGGTGTTCCGTGTTTTCGGACAGATGAACCGGAGGTGAAATGTTGCAGGTTCACTATGCTAGGGACGCGTGGCGGATGAACGGGCTGCGTATCCGGATCTATCTCGTCGTTCTGAGCAACTTTCATATTGAAAATAATTTAATCCGAGTTACGGATTAAAAGATATGATTTTCTAAAGATTTTAATAATTTCTGGAATTTAATTAATTATTTAATTTAATTCGAAAATGTATTTATGACATCAGCATGATGTCATGCTGACATCAGCAGTCAACAGGGTTGACTGGTCAACCTGACCAGTGGGTCCCACTAGTCAGTGACACATGTTAATTAACCAGTTTAATTAATCTAATCAAAATTAATTAGGGGGGTGGGCCCCACTGTCATATTAATTAATTTAGCTAATTAACAGTAGTTAATTAGGTTAATTAACCTTAATTAGTTAATTTAATCAGAATTAATTAAGTTAATTAATTAGTTAATTAATTATTTATTTATTTTTTCATTATTTATTTATTATTTTATTTACTCTTTTTTTTAACGTTTTGGGGCTGGGGCCCTCCTGTCATAGGCCCATGGCCATAGTGGGTTTGGGCGGCGGTTACGGGCGCAATTTGAGCGCCCGATAGGGCGTAGCGGGGCAAGGCCACCGCGGTGCCGCAAGGCGAGGCCAAGGGCGCACGCCGACGGGAGGGTAGCTGCGGGCGCGGGCCCGGACTAGGGCGGATCCGAGCGCGGGCGATGGCTGGCGACGCCGCACGGCAAGCAGCGGCCAACAGCGGACAGAGGAGCCACCGGAGTCGTGCTGGGGCGGCGGCGTGCCAGCGGCGACGGTTTACGGTGGAGGGGGCCGGCGACGACGTGCAAGGCGGAGCGGGGGAAATAGGGGCGCCATGGGGCCGGGCGCGGTGACCAACGGCGACGGTGGCCGGGGCACGGGCTCGTGGGCTCGCTTGGCCAGGGCGCTGCGAGCACGTACCGGGCGTGGCCGGGGAAAAACATGCAGGGGAGGGGGGAAACCAAGGCCCGGTGAGCCGGC
>NC_041389.1:286573500-286581273 GCF_002162155.2 Triticum dicoccoides
GACGGGGCGCAGCGTCGGGGGAGAGGGGCGAGGGGATCGGGATCTCCTCCCGATCCGGATCCAAACAAGGGGGAGTGGGGGGGAGCGAGTGGGGCGACGGGGTGGTTAGGGTTTCAAGGTGGGGGGATATGGAGGGGGAGTGGCCGGCTGGGCCTTTACCCAGTTGGGCCGGTGGCCGAATGGGCCGACCTGTTGGGTCGGCTGGCCCCGGGGGGGCCCTTTCCCTTTTCTTCTCTTTTTTTTGTTTGTTTTCTCTTTTGTATTTTCTTTCTTTTATTTATTTTCTTTTCTGTTTTAAATCATTTTAAATTACTTAGGCATTTTCTAAAAAATGTGTTTACTTCACCATAATTACCGATGCAATAATTGACATAGCCCGAACATTTTTGTTTTAATATTTGAAAACTTTTGTCGTTTGACTTATTTAGGATTTAAATTTGAAACGGTTTTGAATTAACCCGAGATTAATTACAGTGATAAATGTGACGTGGCACCATTAACGTGAGATTACTGTAGCATGATTATCCGGGCGTCACAGTTCTCCTCCACTACAAGAAATCTCGTCCCGAGATTTAAGAGGTAGTGAAAGGGGGGAAGGTTTGGTAACGAATCTAGCGGGTCTTCTCATGCTGGCTTGCTCTTCTCGAAGAGGCCGGTCCAATACATTGATGTCTTCATTTCTCTGCTTCAAGTCATCAAGATAAAGTTGGTATCCTTTCTTTGGGGGTTCCATCATACTTACGAAAGAATAAGGGGGTATTCCGGGAGAACGAACCTCTACAAGGTTGACTATCGGTCGATATCATCGGGGAAGGTGGCAGAAAGTAACTCTCGAATTGAATCTTAAGAAAATATCAAGAGTAAGGTAAGGAGGTATCATGGAAAGTTTCGAGCGGGCAGGCAATCGTTCAATGTCTGAAACGAACTGTTGAAGGGGTTTAGAGCAATGTGATTAAGCATTGCATCTGATACCTGAATAGATCAACAGGCTGGTGGCCCGTGAATTACATACAAAGTCAAACGCGAGGAATAACTTTGACAATAGGGTGTATAGGAGAGTCAGGTTTCGATCCTGTGGAACTGTGGGTTATGGGCCCACCATGTGGTTGAAAGTAGGAAGGGGGCCGACATCTTGCACGGTCACGATAGTAAGGCGTGTCAGAGGGTAGCCTATCAGTTATATCGGTAACAACATCGATACCAAGGGTGAGGGACGAAGAGAACCATTTTCCTGCTCGTTGAACGAGGCGGGCCAATAGGCAAGGTTCTCGTCCATCGGTGGCTACCGGAATGTCATCAACAATAGTAACATGGTCTTACTGACAGAGCGGTACCACGAGCTGTTTACATAAGCAGGAGAATATTACTGCTTAGGTCATATAGATCACAAGAAAGGTTAAATCAAACAATGGAAAGGAAAATATGATTATTAGATTAAACAGAACAATGAAAAGGAAAATGTGTTAAAACACATATTTCAGGGATATATCCTTCCCAAGGACAAGCAGAGCATGATATCATGTCAGGATATAATTTTAGAAAACCCTTTAGGTAAGGGGAGAGAAATTTCAAGACATTACCCATACAACGGCGTTTGGATAATTGAGCAAGAAACATCTTAGCATTGGGCTTCAAATGTTCTTGTTGAAAATCGGAGTACCACAGACATGCTTCGAGATAGCATTGACATGGTCTTCAAGCAAATGTCAGACTTTGGATACAAAGGATCCATCGGAAACAACTTATAGAATAAGTCTTACCATTTCCTCAAGGAAGAATGGATAACCTTGCTGAAAAGGAATATATAACAATAGGGCCTCCGGCCAGGTGTGCTAGGCACGACATCACCTTACCGGGTCACATAAAGACCTTTGCTATAACTCTTGGAAATATGTTCCAACCATCATATCTGACCGAGATTCAGATCTGATTGGTGTCAGGATACCTCAGACTCAGGATGCCTGAGAAGAAAGGTGCAACACAAATTGTCGAGATGACATTGTAAGATTCTCGGGAAATAACGTACAGAAGCAACGCTTCGAAACAAGAGTTCATCAGTAAACCAAAGAGAGGATGAGGAGGTGGCTGATGGACTCAGCGACAATTCAACTAGGTATCCCAAAAGATGGATCTCCACAATTATGTGGATAAGGAGATAGCATTTGTCAGATCAAATGATGTAATGAAGTATGCTCGAGTAAAACATACACAATTAAACATTGGTTGAAAGGTGCGCCCGAAATATGGGTTGGGTTGCACGACCAATGTCAGAATGGTGATTCAATAATCAATAGTCTAAGAATGAACGGCCGACCATTAACTTGAAAGCAATAGGGTTGATAGAAGGAAAGAATCCAAACAACACCGTTCACTTGTTGGAATCAACACGGGGACCAAGAAATAATGGTGATGGTGAGAAGTATCACTTGTATTAAGAGTTCTCAAGAGGTAGTGAAATTCTCACAACATTGAGGTCATAAGAGATGTTAATGTCCCAAGGTAAAGAAGGACAATTACTGGATAGCAAGGAACTCAAGGTATATCACCAAACACGAACAAACTTGTGTTGGTGGGAAGGCAATAAAGTGGTCGATGATAACACAGATCATCAAGGGCAAGGATGGTATTTCTCATCATGAATTCAATTGATATCCTGGAAGGAGTCAAGATCTTGATGATGATCACGACAAATTTTGTCGAGAGGCTCCACGAAGATGTAATCCATCGGCGATGACATCAAGTTAAAGGAATTATGAAGCAAAAGGTTATTGGAACCATGGGTACGACACAAACTTGAAATCAAGCTTGTTGTTCAAGGTGAAATGATATGACGAGGAAATTCGACGTAAGCTTAGCTCATCGTCGAAAATTGTGCTCCGGGAAGAAAGGACCAGGTAGCATAGTTAAAATTTAGCACAAAATGATATAGCCGATCAGGCTAGGAATGACGTGATGGAGTATTAAACTTCTCATCCACAATGTACTAGGAGTACTGAATCACAGGGGCGATTCGATTCGCTAATCGGTGTTCTCAGTTGACGACAACCCAGAACCTGTGGAGTGACTATGACGGGGAAAGGCACTACTTCATCAGAAATGCATAAGATGTAGTGCAATCGGTTGATATCCTCGAGATACTAGGGGGTTAGTACTCGAAGGTAGATCAAGATAGAGGTTGGATGGGTGTATTGATCTGTAGAGGACAAGTGGTTTAACTTGTCCGAGAAATGGAATCAAGTAGAAAATATGGTCGGATCCATGATTGCAAAGGATCAATTGACAGATTCCAAATGATATTATAACAAGGAAATAGTTATTATTACAAGAAGCTTCCATGATAGGATCTACATCGTGTCCATGGGCATGAACACAAAGTTCAAGGTCGACTCCCACTTCTTCAATGTATAACCTTCCATTCACTTCTCGCTTTGATAAAGGCATTAGTGTTGAAAGTTTTACCTGGTGAAATACCAGATGAGTATGACTCGTGAAAACTTCCGAGTTCACACATATAAAGGAAGGCATAGGTTCAACCCGCCAGGGTATCGTGGAAACATATACCACAAGCTTCAATAGTAAGTACCACCAGCTCGAAAGCAGAGCATGGTTGGCCAAGAAGATGATACAATTTACCAAAGGCACTATGTATCAGGGGAAGAACTCACCAGGGGATTGAATATGAAGGACACTGTCGGATAACAATCCAACAATGGATCGGGTGATCCACAACGGAGCTGATGTGAGTATTGGTACTCCATCGAAGGAAGAAAAAAAAAGCACGAGCATCATATTATAGAACATCGGAATAATTCGATGCTTAGATAACAAAGGAATTACGATTTCCAAAACAAAGGATCAGAAGCAGTCGCTCTGATCAAGGATGGATAAGTTGGACAGACCAGAGGCACAATTGGCGACAAATAGTTTGGTCGAGAACCAGCTCATGTTCAAAAATGATGTCTGAGTCGGAAAGATAATTTAGAAGGGTTGATAGATGATTGTGTGCATTCGCACACATATTGAATCAATAGGATCAAAATGACGGTGTCAAAAGATACTAGTGAATATTGCCAGATATATGGGAAGCATCCATAATGCTAGTAGACAAGTATTTGCAGAGCAATAAAGCTGCTAAGGATTTTCGGAGGATTGAATAGTATTTCAAAGACTTTTGTGAAACACCTGAACAACTGGGATGAGCGGATACTCGAAAGGTGCGAGAAATTTATTCTTAGGGGTATTCAGGTGGCAAAGAACTGCAAGCCAGTAGGCACAAAATATACTCAGGGTATCTTGTAATAACAAGATCGACTGGGAATAAAAGTAAGCACGATAGGTGTAAGTATTTATCCATAGGGATATTTCGGTGGAAGGGAATTGCAAAGGCAACAGGCACAAGGTCTCGAGAGAAAATCAGAGAGTATCTTCGAAATCTTCTGGTGCAGCCGGCGATCATCTGGACTGAAGGGGCTCTCCGGGAAAAAGTATTTTCGAGAACCTAAAGTTAGATTTTAGTAAAAATCGTTTAACCCGAATAGAAGAGAGTTCAGAATCCTGGAGTAAAGATCAAGGAGTAAAAGATCCTAATACCACCCATTTGGCGACGTGGGCCCATGGGCCGCACAGCCAAGTTAGTAAAACAATTTTCATCGACTAGACTCAACTTCGTCCAAGGAGTTGGAAAGGGGGATTCCTACAGGCAGTCGGATCTGATACCAACTTGTGACGCTCCCGATTCAATCGTACACTAATCATGCACGCAAATGTGTACGATCAAGATCAGGGACTCACGGGAAGATATCACAACACAACTCTAAAACATAAATAAGTCATACAGGCATCATAATGCAAGCCAGGGGCCTCGAGGGCTCGAATACAAGTGCTCAATCATAGACGAGTCAGCGGAACCAACAATATCTGAGTACAGACATAAGTTAAACAAGTTTGCCTTAAGAAGGCTAGCACAAACTGGGATACAGATCGAAAGAGGTGCAGGCCTCCTACCTGGGATCCTCCTAAACTACTCCCGGTCGTCGTCAGTGGCCTGCACGTAGTAGTAGGCACCTCCGGTGTAGTAGGAGTCATCGTCGACGGTGGCGTCTGGCTCCTGGACTCCAGCATCTGGTTGCGACAACCAGAAAGAAAGGAAAGGGGGAAAAGGGGGGGAGAAAGCAACCGTGAGTACTCATCCAAAGTACTCGCAAGCAAGGAACTACACTACATATGCATGGGTATATGTGTAAGGAGGCCATATCAGTGGACTGAACCGCAGAATGCCAGAATAAGAGGGGGATAGCTAGTCCTATCGAAGACTACGCTTCTGGCAGCCTCCGTCTTGCAGCATGTAGAAGAGAGTAGATTGAAGTCCTCCAAGTAGCATCTCCAGGTAGCATCTCTAATAGCATCGCATAGCATAATCCTACCCGGCGATCCTCTCCTCGTCGCCCTGTTAGAGAGCGATCACCGGGTTGTATCTGGCACTTGGAAGGGTGTGTTTTATTAAGTATCCGGTTCTAGTTGTCATAAGGTCAAGGTACAACTCCGGGTCGTCCTTTTACCGAGGGACACGGCTATTCGAATAGATAAACTTCCCTGCAGGGGTGCACCACATAACCCAACACGCTCAATCCCATTTGGCCGGACACACTTTCCTGGGTCATGCCCGGCCTCGGAAGATCAACACGTCGCAGCCCCACCTAGGCACAACAGAGAGGTCAGCCCGCCGGTCTAAATCCTATGCGCGCAGGGGTCTGGGCCCATCGCCCATTGCACACCTGCACGTTGTGTACGCGGCCGGTGAGCAGACCTAGCAACCTCCATTACAAAGGAAGTTGCGTTAACGCAGTCCAACCCGGCGCGCGCCGCTCCGTCGCTGACGTCAAGAAGGCTTCGGCTGATACCACGACGTCGGGATACCCATAACTACTCCCGCGTAGATGGTTAGTGCGTATAGACCAAATGGCCAGACTCAGATCAAATACCAAGATCTCGTTAAGCGTGTTAAGTATCCGCGAACGCCGAACAGGGCCAGGCCCACCTGTCTCCTAGGTGGTCTCAACCTGCCCTGTCGCTCCGCCACAAAATAACAATCGGGGGCCATCGGGAACCCAGGCCCACCTCTACCGGGATGGAGCCACCTGTCCTTTCAGCCCCCACATTGAAATCACTTGCGGGTACTCAACGAGCTGACCCGACTTTAGTCACCATCTGTATAGTATGTATGTATGTAGTATATACCCGTGATCACCTCCCAAGTGATCACGGCCCGATAGTATAGCAAGGCAGACTGACAAGAGTGTAGGGCCAATGATGATAAACTAGCATCCTATACTAAGCATTTAGGATTGCGGGTAAGGTATCAATGACTGTAGCAACAATGGCAGGCTATGCAACAGAATAGGAGTAACCGAACAGTAACATGCTACACTACTCTAATGCAAGCAGTATAGAGAAGAATAGGTGATATCTGGTGATCAAGGGGGGGGGCTTGCCTGGTTGCTCAGACAAGAAGGAGGGGTCGTCGGTGACGTAGTCGACCACAGGGGCATCAGCATCGTCACGGGGTCTACCGGAGAGAAGAGGGGGAGAAACAGTAAATATATAGCAAGCAAGTGCATAACAGGACAACAAGCAGAGCTAGACGTGTTCTAACGCGGTATGAGGTGATACCGGTGAAGGGGGGAAACATCCGGGAGAGTATCCCCGGTGTTCCGTGTTTTTGGACAGATGAACCGGAGGTGAAATGTTGCAGGTTCACTATGCTAGGGATGCGTGGCGGATGAACGGGCTGTGTATCCGAATCCGTCTCGTCGTTCTGAGCAACTTTCATGTTGAAAATAATTTAATCCGAGTTACGGATTAAAAGATATGATTTTCTAAAGATTTTAATAATTTCTGGAATTTAATTAATTATTTAATTTAATTCGAAAATGTATTTATGACATCAGCATGATGTCATGCTGACGTCAGCAGTCAACAGGGTTAACTGGTCAACCTGCCAGTGGGTCCCACTTGTCAGTGACACATGTTAATTAACCAGTTTAATTAATCTAATCAAAATTAATTAGGGTGGTGGGCCCCACTGTCATATTAATTAATTTAGCTAATTAACAGTAGTTAATTAGGTTAATTAACCTTAATTAGTTAATTTAATCAGAATTAATTAAGTTAATTAATTAGTTAATTAATTAATTAATTATTTTTTCATTATTTATTTATTATTTTTATTTACTCTTTTTTTTAATGTTTTGGGGCTGGGGCCCTCCTGTCATAGGCCCATGGCCATAGTGGGTTCGGGCGGCGGTTACGGGCGCAATTTGAGCGCCCGATAGGGCGTAGCGGGGCAAGGCCACCGCGGTGCCGCAAGGCGAGGCCAAGGGCGCACGCCGGCGGGAGGGTAGCTGCGGGCGCGGGCCCGGACTAGGGCGGATCCGAACGCGGGCGATGGCTGGCGACGCCGCACGGCGAGCAGCGGCCAACAGCGGACAGAGGAGCCACCGGAGCCGTGCTGGGGCGGCGGCGCGCCAGCGGCGACGGTTTACGGTGGAGGGGGCCGGCGATGACGTGCAAGGCGGAGCGGGGGAAACAGCGGCGCCATGGGGCCGGGCGCGGTGACCAACAGCGACGGTGGTCGGGGCACGGGCTCGTGCGCTCGCACGTCCAGGGCGCGGCGAGCACGTACCGGGCGTGGCCGGGGAAAAACATGCAGGGAAGGGGGGAAACCGAGGCGCGGTGAGCCGGCGCGAGCCGGGGCGCGACAAGCGCGGCACCGGA
>NC_041389.1:286581529-286597439 GCF_002162155.2 Triticum dicoccoides
GGGAGTGAGTGGGGTGACGGGGTGGTTAGGGTTTCGGGGTGGGGGATATGGAGGGGGAGTAGCCGGTTGGGCCTTTGCCCAGTTGGGCCGATGGCCGAATGGGCCGGCCTGTTGGGTCGGCTGGCCCCGGGGGGGCCTTTTCCTTTTCTTCTCTTTTTTTTGTTTGTTTTCTCTTTTGTATTTTCTTTCTTTTATTTATTTTCTTTTCTATTTTAAATCATTTTAAATTACTTAGGCATTTTCTAAAAATGTGTTTGCTTCACCATAATTACCGATGCAATAATTGACATAGCCCGAACATTTTTGTTTTAATATTTGAAAACTTTTGTCGTTTAACTTATTTAGGATTTAAATTTGAAACGGTTTTGAATTAACCCGAGATTAATTACAGTGACAAAGGTGACGTGACACCATTAACGTGAGATTACTGTAGCATGATTATCCGGGCGCCACACCATTCATAAGGCTTTCAAGGAATATTGAGATATCTACAGAAAAGAGAAACAAACATTCTCAGTTGGTCCACTATTAGCGAGGCCTAAAGCCTTCACTTCATCAGTCTAGGAATAACACTAAAGTAGCACCCCTCACTACATTCTTGTTCACTGATCGCGCCTAGTAGCCACATATCAGCTGCGCTCAATATGCAGGATTTCCGTTGGATCAGATCTTTCGCTTTGACGAATTTGGACCTAGCGAAAAGGACTCTTCAGATATCTTTTGCAATCAGCCCCAAATCCTTGATTTGGCCAGGAAACAAAGCACTGCTTTGGGCCCAGGAAGCGAAGGGAATGAGCTCGGCTGCTTCTCCCCCACACTTCTTTATTTCTCCGTGCCCCTTCCGCATGTGCTTCGCGCGCCATTGGCGCTTTGAGAGAAGACCGGGCACACTTCTATAATATAATTAAAGTAATATAAGAAAAGGGCCGAGAACTTTGATACCAGTGGAGTGCGATGACATGATGATAAGGCCTAATCGACCTTCTAGAGCAGATTCTCGACCTTAAAGAGCAGATTCTATACTAGACTTGTGGCTTCAGGAGATGAAAAGCTTGATGAACCCCGACCCACTAGACCAAGTGAGTGATGTTGCATTTCGAGCACATGCACCTTTGACCTAGCTTTCGATAGAGAGAGACAAATGGGAATGCCAGGCACAACTCTTTGCTTTGAAGCATGAGAGGACGAGAACATTTCCACTGCTTTAGTTGCTAGAACCCCCTCCTGGAAGACAGCACTCATCCCTTCCTTAATTAAGTAGTACTAATCCCATTCCTTTAGAAACCTGTAGAAGATGCACGAGCTGTGACCGGACGATAGGGATTTGGAAAAGCTAGAGCTAGAAGAAGGTTTGAAAAGGAACATACTTTGATTAAGAGATTTTGGATAAGAGTTCATAAAAGGCGTTAGCCAGTTTCAAGGTCAGGAAGGGAAAGGAAAGAGCTGAATTGGAATGGGATAGCAATGAGGAGGTTCACGTGGCATATAGCTCCCTTTTTACAGCATACACCGATGCGCCAGGATAGAGGGATTTCATAATAGAGAGGAGGTGTCAATTTTTGGACAAAAACACGGGGAATCCTACCTTTTCCAGTTCAAAATGGGCATACGTGTTACCTTTACTCGGAACACATACATTATATATGAGAATAGGAGCTCCGTCTTTACACGGAGAAAGAGGAACGAACTACTACTTGTCGGTAACAAACCTGCGGCCTCTATGAAAATCCGACTCCCGGTAAATTTGTAGCGGCTGCGAAGGGTTCAATACTACTTGGCCTAGAGGGGACTAGGATAAACTGTTCCAAGTACCAAAAGCCCTAAGGCTGCAAACGATTACCCATAACGACCGATATAGATTCGGCTCGAGGTGCTACTGAACCCTGAATCCAAAGATTGATCACCTAACCAATTCAAGGTCACAAGGCGCCTTTATTTAGATTCTAACTAAATATTCTACTGAACTTTATCCGGGAATCTTTCTAAATAATCCATCTGGCAAAATGCAATTTGTCGATTTCAATCTAAGGTGCACCTTGCCTTTTTCAGGTAGCTTTGTTACGCCCAACCCCAGGGAAACTCCGAATACAGGCCGTCATCCTTAGTACAGACAGACTGATTGGGTGCTAAGATCCAAAGTCGAGAGGGAAACAGCCCAGGGTCCCTAAGCAATCACTTAGTGGAAAAGGAAGTGATCGAGCTCGACATAAACCCAAGGACGGGCAACCGCTGCTAAACCAGGATCTCCATCTCTTTGAATAAAAGCCATCCTTTCCATCGACCAGCCTACGAGCATCTTCGGTACTATAATGAAGGATGTTGACACTATCCCATTCTACGTAGCAGGGGTAATTCCAGAAAACAAGGAGTGGCTTGCTATTTATGATGACGAAGAGCTGGTACAAGCCACATTCAGGAATGACCCTGCGATGAAAGCAATCTACATCTACATGATTCCAAGATGGTAAAAGATATAAAGTCAAAGTGCTATGGAACGCATGGTGAACAACCTGCGGGAGCACGGTAATCCCGACGAGTAGGATCCAGAGGAACTCAGGCAGAAGTACCCGAAGAACTCGCGGATAAGAAGGTTATTCCATAACTATATAAAATCCATAGTCACGCTCAGCATGCGAAAGCTTGTAAAAATGACATCCCCTGCGAAAACCAATAGGATTTGTTGGGCCATCGAACACTAGTTTCTGGTTTCTCAAGACCTTGAGGCAAGGGCAGTTACGCAACATTTTCTCAATATTGAATGTGCATTTTCCCGCATTTTTTCGATTCCACTTCTGTATCGGAAATTAGTGTCAAGGGATGGAGTTCCTGTTTCGTTAACTAAGTCTCGCATTGTTTGCTTGAGGAAGGGACGGCCGTAGCTCAATTTCCATTGCTAATCTTACGTGTTCCCACGAAAAATAAAAAAAGAAGAAAAGGCTATTCCTTAGGCGGTGTGAAAGGAATCGCCTTAAATCTTGAGAATGAGAATGTAGGTATTGTTGTCTTTGGTAGTGATACCGCTATTAAAGAAGGAGATCTTGTCAAGCGCACTGGATCTATTGTGGATGTTCCTGCGGGAAAGGCCATGTTAGGCCGTGTGGTCGACGCCTTGGGAGTACCTATTGATGGAAAAGGGGCTCTAAGTGATCACGAACGAAGACGTGTCGAAGTGAAAGCCCCAGGGATTATTGAACGTAAATCTGTGCACGAACCCATGCAAACAGGCTTAAAAGCAGTGGATAGCCTGGTTCCTATAGGCCGTGGTCAACGAGAACTTATAATCGAGGATAGACAAACTGGAAAAACTGCAATAGCTACCGATACTATATTATACCAAAAGCAAATGAACTCAAGGGGCACAAATGAGAGTGAGACATTGTATTGTGTCTATGTTGCGATTTCAAGGATGCCGGATTGCACCATTCATAAGAGAAACCCTTGGCATCTCATGGAAAACCCTTTTCGTTCCGCTTAGCCCTATCGGGTATTTTAGTGATAGGTTCTGTAGGAACTGGACGATCCTATTTGGTCAAGCTGTAGAAATGGGGATCAGTGGCAGAATTTACATATAAGTTCTAAGTAAAGGTTTCAGGACTCAGTGGAAGTGATCCGGCAGACCAATCGAAGAAAAGATTGATCAACCACTCACAGGTTCTCAGTGCTCGTGAACGGCAGTACTATTGTTTATTTTACAGGTGGTGGAGTGACACGAGATTGGGATCACCACAATGAACCGAAACAGATTCACCTTAGCTTTGAATGAGGGTCGTGGACAATGCCACCTTAAATCGTTTTTTTAGTCTCCATCATTTACTCGCCCTTGTTCTTCCTTTTGATTTAAACGTTCTCCCCCCGGGAGCTGCAGAATTCTGGTGTAACAGGGGGAACGACTGTTGAGTCAAAAAGCTGAGTGAGAAGGAAGCAAAGGATCGGTTGTGGCGGGATACGAAGTGCTCTGCTAAGCCAATACGAATGTTTACATATGAACCCATGCCCAGCCTCAAAGCCGCCTTGGTTCTATAGTAATCTCTCAGCGTTTGAGTTGACTAATCCGATGGTACTTGAAGAAGAGTGAAACGACGAGATTTCCTTATAGGAGGAGAAAGGGATTCCTGTTGCTTTTGGGTGGGTCCAATCAAGGTACGAGAAAACTCTTTTCCCACGGCTTCATCAAAGCCAGGTTCTCCAATCGTAAAAGGGAATATTCCATGGCACAAGGGTTGTTTTTAGGTGCTGTCCTCGGCAGACCACCACAAAAGGTCCGAATCAGGCGAAACTTCTTTTGTCATGGAAGTTCGTGAAAGAATGTTCTTGTTTTTCGTTGGAAAAACCAACACCGACGTCAAGATCAGTCTCCTTTCCACTATTGTTCCCCGTCGACATCCGTGCTCCTCAAATATCTGTCCCCCAAATTCATATAATCCATGTAACTACGTAGATCAACACACCAAGGTAGGTCGACAGAAATATATAGCATAATCTGAGCCACAAAGAGCAAGTTTTTGTACAACTGATGAGTGATATTTTTGCGCACATCACACCATTATTTAAATCGGATAATCTCATAATTTCCAACAAAATCACTATGATATTGTCACTAATGACTCTAAGAGATCACAAAATCCTTTACTTAATACGTTTCCATAGAAAAAAAACCTAAACATGGAAATGAATCATCATATATGAGGAAACAAGAAGTTTGGTGGAAGAGATGATGGAATTGGAGGCGGACTAGAAGAAACAAAGCGCAAAACGGTGCTTGGTACGACCATAGTCGGTCGTACCAGTGTATGTACCAGCCACCACCAGCACCAAGAGGTCCACTTCCGAAGAGTTATAAAAAGGTTGACGTCAAATTCTCAATAGAGAGAGCGCCATTCGCTAAACAGAGCACACGAATCATCTTCTAACCCTAGCCACCACCAGCTTACATCTCATCTCCATAGTCGCATACTAGTAATCAGGGTATCGCATTGGCAACTTATGCAAGACATATTATCAATCAATCATTCATCTTTATGTCGTCTTCAATAAGTTCATCTTATGATCCGATCATCATGTGTGAGTAATTGTCCTTTCCATCCTCCCACCTTTGCACCTGAGCTCTCGAGAACATGTTTGAAGCAATCATCCTTGGATCGCCCCTACCACTGTAGGGAGACCCAAATACATCTCCGTGAGAGCCTTAGAGCAATACCAATAGTGTTCTTTCAGGGAATCCTTTACTTGCTATTTGCAGCCCTTACCAAAAAGATGGAGGATTTTTAAAGATTAACCTTCTACCCTAAAGCCAATTCATAATCCTGCAAGATTCTTTTCAGAGCTAACAAATTTCTGCTGGGAGAGCTAGAAACACAATGAGAGCAGCGATATGGGTCATACTACTATATAGTAGCATTATCCAGGCCGTAGACTCGCACAGATCAGACGGGTTCGGCGCATTGAATGCATTTAGCGCGATCTCCAGAAAATGGACGAAAGAACGTGGGCCCATCGTATGGCGAAGCGCTACGGTAGGAATACACGGGAGGGCATTGGCAGAAAGTAGCGGACCTGACGGAGGTGGACTGTTAGCACTTGTTTTTTTGAACACAGTACAGAGTCAAGCGCTCATATACACGCGCATACAGTCACCCTATGAACGCACACACGCACATCCTACCTCTATGAGCATCTCCGAAAGACTGAGCCGACATATCATCTTAAAATTTACGAAGTCATCGAAGGCACCTCGTCGTCGACGGGAACGTCTCCTCCCACTGAATGCGCATCGCCGAAAATCATGAAATAAATCCAGGAATAAATGCGAGCATCAGGACTTGAACCCTGATGGCATGAGGACACCACAGTCTCTCTAACCATCCAACCACAGGTTGGTTCACAATGTTAGCACTTGTTGGAAGATAGATCCAGGACCATGGTCCAGAATTTTCCCTGGAGATGGAGATGGAGAAGGCGGCGATGGATGGCGGCGGCAATGACGATTCCCCTGTAGATCTGGTGTTTCAGGTCAGCGGCTATGGTCTCCCCTTCCCCCACCATCCTGCCCCCTTCCCTCTACCATCCTTGCTTTACTGTGGGCATCCTGCTGACGGCTTCCCGGCGTATTTGCCGGCGGCGGCCATTCGTTTCTCATTAGGTTCGTTTCCCCCTCCCCTTTCACAAGTTGTTCATCTTGCCGGAGGGTGTGCCCCTCACGATGATGCAGATAGTACAGCCAGCGCGCCGGCGGAGTCTGCAATTAATCCACTAGCTCCCGGGTGGATTAAGTGGTAACATTCTTCTGATTGAAACCTGGGTCCTGCTTAGAACTTAGATACAGATTCCTCCTGTGCCGGCTTGCTCTGTTAGGTTCTTTTAATGATGGGGTTATAACTAATTCATCACCCGGGAAAGGTATCGGTAGTTGGCATTGTGAGTTTTTTTTTCCTTTTTTATGAGCTCATGAGTTGATGGACCGTGGGTTCTAAATTTTTGCCCAGCTGTGCGTTTTAGCTATGAGTAAAATGCATTGGTAGTCATTGAATTTGTCCCGTAGCTCACTTTGTTCACTCTACATAAGAATACAATTAATATGGTCATTATACATGACTTCTGATTACTGTACGGTCACTGTCTCACCGTATGGATCCGTATTTTGTCCAGTTGACCAGTCAAATAATACAAGTGAAACCTCGTCAGGTCATTTTCTTGCTTTGTCTATGCCGATCCCACTTGTCAGTGGGTGAAACAAATCATTAAAGAAACTAAAATTCTGCGCATGCAGGCTCCCTAACTGCCACGGCAACGCCTTTGCGAGTTGAGCGCACACATTTTTGTGTCAAACAAATAGATTGACGCTTTATTATATATACATTTCATACGCCACACACAGCATGAACGCACACAACGCACACTGAGCACACGCGCACGCGTGGACGGCGAGTACGTTTTGATGGACGTGCGCGATATGTACGGACGGCCAGGCCTCTGGCAGCGACACATCCATGCAGCCACTCTCCATGAGACGCACATATAGTCAGTCATGCGTACGTGCACGTTCTCTCGATCGACGGGCTGCGGCTTAGATCGCACCTCGTCTAGGGCAACGGGTAAACCTAAGGTTCGACCCTATTTCTGTGTATACTGAGTGTAGACTGGGGCGCCTTAGGCGAGATGCCCAGCGCTGAACGTGCATGCCGTGTTTCTGGCACCACGTGCCTGGAGCAGCTGTCGCAACACAACCTGCAGGGCGAGCGCCGGCGCCACGAGCGCTCACTCCAGAGGTCACGGACGGCCGGCGTGGTGGTGGTTGTGGCTGTGGTGCTGTGGACAACGGCGTGAGAGCATCTTCAGTCGTTCGGCCCTCCAAGACACTGAAAAAGAGCCGTCTGAAAGCGAACCGGCGCTAGATTGAGTCGCGCTCCGTTTCCACTCGTCGGCTCACAGGTCGCACAGGCTCGGCGATATTTCATACAATTTTTTGCAAATTCGGCGATCTTTCACGAACTCGCGAAATTTCATTGAAATTTATAAAAAAACATAAAAACATGCAAATTACGCCTACTACGACTCCAAACTACGCCTAGCCACTGCGCCCACGTCCACCGCCCGCCATCTACATGCCGAGAAGTCTGTAGAAGCGGGTGTAGTCGCCGTCGTCGTCCCTGCTGCACCCCTGGCCAGGGTCACCGACGCGCGGTGGGGCGCTGGACGGCCCGGCCTCGTCCTCCTTGTCGCTGTCGAGGATGATGATGCCGCCCTCCTCGCGCCCGCATATGCCCGGCGCTAACGGAGCACCTGCTCGCGGACGTAGTCCTCCCTCGCCCACTTGAGGGCGGCCTCGTCCTCGGGGGCCACCATGTCCGTGTGCTCCGGCTTCACGGGAGCAGCCCCGGCTCGGGCTTCGGCCGGACCTGGCGGATGGAGGGCCGGGCACCCTCGTTGATGACGAGGGTGCCGCCGCGGGTGCGACGCCGGAGCGGCATCTCCTCCGGCACTGGCTTGACGGGGGGAGAGCGGCCGAGCCGGAGCCCGACGACGAGGACGTCCCCGGCTCCATTCAGCGCGGCGTCTAGGAGCTGCCACGGCGGCGAGAGAAGGACGGCCGCGGCGGGTACTCGAGGCGCGGCACGGCCGGGCTCGATGTGGTCGAGGATGGCCTCGAGGGTGCGGCCTAGCACGCCCCACCACTCGCGCCGCCCGTCGGTGTTGAGGCGGCCGCGGGGGATGATGCCGTTGACGGAGGCGATCTGCTCTTGGCGGCGGCGCTCGA
This sequence comes from Triticum dicoccoides, assembly GCF_002162155.2. Lineage (NCBI taxonomy): Eukaryota > Viridiplantae > Streptophyta > Magnoliopsida > Poales > Poaceae > Triticum > Triticum dicoccoides. The sequence goes on from NC_041389.1 coordinate 286,589,784, forward strand.
AGTACATCGTCCACAGCGTTTCGCTATCGGCGGCGTACCTCGGCTCGTTCCGCTGCTCCTCCGTCAGGGACGAACGGATGCGGGCGATCTCGGCCTGTCGAGCCGCCCTTTCGGGCACAGGTGGCACCGGGACGCCACCGGCGCTCAGCCTCCACGCCCCCGGCACACGCATGTCCGGGGGCGCCGGATACTCAGCCTCATAGAGGAGGCGCGCCGTCGCCTGGAAACCTCTCGGTCATTTGCTCGTCGGCGGGAAGGGGTGGAGAGTGTTACTTTATGTGCCGGAGATGGGGGAATATGAGCTGTGGCGTCCACCGCCGGGGAGTTCGCCTTTTATAGCCACAACGGGGCGGCGAGAGGCTGCATGCCGGGCGACACGTGGCGGGAGAGGGCAGGACGCGCGTCGCGGCGCCTTCACTGCGCCGCCCGTGAGGCATTAAAGGAGGTTGACCGGCGCGGCAGCCTTCGCATTGATTCTTGCGGGAACCGAGGCAAAGAGGACGACGAAGAGGCATCTCGCTGACTCGGCGGGCCCATCCTCGTTCGCGCCAAAATTGCTCGCCCCGGCACCCCCTAGCGCGCCAGGTTCGGCCTGGGTCTGCCGGCGTCAGGTTCAGCCCAAACCGGCAAAAAAGTGCTCATGGGATGCGATTGGACCGATTTTTGGACGCCGGCGCGAAAAAATCGCCTCAGGGGGTTTATTAAGGGCGCGGCTGGAGATGCTCTGACATACAGACATACGTGTACCTGGAGCAGAGCCATGAGGTGCACGACGGGCGTCAGACACAGCGACGCTAGCTACAGGGCGTGCGTGGGCGCGGCCAGAATTAGTACAGCCGGCGCGCATGCATGCGCTTGGCTGCGGCGGCTACAACCGCAGAAAACGGTTCGACCCTAGGGTGGAAAGGTTATCCCTGGCGCGTGTGTTGTGTGACATGCGTGCTCTGTGCTAGTGTGTACGTGCCTGATGTGTGCCTGCGTCATGTTGGTCTCTCGGAAGATTTGAAACGAGCGAAACACACGAGTATTTAGAAATGTGTCATCTTTGCCAACTATAATCACGTCTAAAATTAAGACCGATGCTGGGTTATGGAGGTTGGCGGAGGCTGAGCGTATGTGTTCTTTAATGCCGCGAGAGTCGGCTTATATTTTAGGGTCGTCTTTTGACGGCCGTCTATATATTTAAAAAAAAATTAATTAAGGAGATGAGGCAAAAATTTTGTCTTTGTTTCAAATTAAATATGTAATAAGTGGTCTCTCTTCATATATTTAAGGGACCCTATATTTAAAAGAAAGTTATTTGCGCTCATTTGACTAGTGTGCATAGCTTGCACTGGGAGGTCCCATGCGCATGATTTTAGTTTTTTTCTGTCATCCGCTGACTGTTGGGACCCACATAGCCAGACATAGAGCTGAGCAGGCACCACTGTTTGACCGGTCAGCTGCATCAAATACGAAGCTATACGGTGAGATAGTGATCGTATAATCATCAAAAATCATGTATAGTAACTGTACCGACCATATTCTTATGTACAGTGACTAGAGTGAGCTACCGGCACAAGTTTAGTGATCACCAGTGCATTTTACTCTTTAGCTATTGTAGACTTGTAGTTATTGTCTGCATATTGTGGTGTTCGTAAGATTAGTTAGACCAGAGTAGTTAAATTTAGGTTGCCTCACGTGTCAGTTGAAGAAAGAGTAATAACTTCCATGAGGGGTGAATTAGTCCGTGTAATCATGTCGGTATGAATTGCTGCTGTATCAGACAGGAAGGGAAGGGTACTTATCGTTCTCCATGCCCGGCAGGGTGCGCGAGATGGACGGGTAGGGGGTGGTTCAGCCATTCACGTTTGTCATCAGCGGCAAGATCCCCCGTGAATTGTTTTGGTTTACATATCTTGGAGGAGAACATTGGTTTGCGTGTTGTAAAACAATCAAAGCTGTTTTGGTCCAGATTTTGTGTTGGATCACTGATTTATGGATGTTTTTTAGGCGCTAATCCGATGGAACGAACACCCTGTCTTGGTAGGACGAGGGCCCTCGAAAAATCCATGAGAGGCTTTGCGGAGAGGGACGGAGAGGAAGTTGTTAAGCCAGAGTTAGGGACTACATTTGACTCGTTGACAGCCTAGGAACGTAGGAAAGTGCAACGGTGTTACTGGACACCAAATGAACACCCGTCGTAGATTGGCGTGGTAAAATACGATTTGAATTTAAGTGTGATGCTTGTATGAGCTCATGAGTTGATGTTGTAAATGTTGTTGTACTATAGCGGCTTAGTTGTAATGCAGAAATTGTTAATGCGACTTGCTAATCTTTATTGGTAGCTAGACTGGTTGACTAGACATGGTTGTGCACTTGCATTACTAATCTACAGGAGATAGATGAGGTTGAAAACTTGAATGAGGGAACAATGCTCAGTCCGCCTAGTCGCTACAAGAGGCCGGATGGGAATGTAGTTTAATCGGAGTAGCAATGGCACCTTCAATCAGCTGGGCAAGCTCAGGGGTACTCACGTCAGGGTTTGGTTCCAAATAAGTCACCAACTTATAAGTCGAAAAGTAAAAAAAATGACTTATTTGCCAAACAGACCCAACTTATAAGTCATCCCAACTTATAAGTCATAAGTTGCTCCACCCCAACTTAAAACTTATAAGTCACCCCCTTTTGCATGGGTCCCACCACCTGCATGATGTGGATTGGTGTGGAAAGGTGTGGTCAGGTGACTTATAAGTCAGGTGACAACCAAACAGGCGTGACTTATAACCAAACAGGCCCTTATCTGTTTTTCCCGTTGAGCAACTTTAGCCCCAAGAAGCAAACTAGAATATGGGTGGCGCGCGTTGCCGCGCCGATCTATTTTGACGATGAAATAATAGGAATTTATGTAAATATATATAGATGCAAAAAACATTGAAGTTAAACTTGCATATACTCCTCTGTTTCTGAATATAAGACGCTTTGGCAGTTTAAAACTTTAAATTAAACTGTCAAAACATCTTATATTAAGGAAGAGAGGGTGTATGCAACGGAAAAGGTAAAGTTTCAAACGTTTTCATTTATACCAAATTATAATTGTCTGTTGTAGATGGTGATCTTATAAATTACAGGGAAACTAATTACAGTTTATGGCTTCGTAATGTCAGAAATTTCATACCTTTACTGCTGCCAGATTCAGAGATTTGTCTAAAAAATACGACAAACAGTTTCTAGTGCGACTAAGCAGCAAATGGATTAACAAATGGCATGTGTAAAGCTGCAGCGCTCTAAGTGGATGGATGAGCTCTTTCAACCAGTGGTGCATTTGATACTCTAAAGTCTCAATGCTTGCACACCCTATACATTGTATAGGAAAAAATATCAATGGAACATATAGAACCGAGATGCAACCATGGCCTTTTCGTTCAGATCGATACAAATAAAAATTAATTATAAACAACGGTCCAAGACACTGTAAAAATCCTACTTACTGAGCCGTGTGCCCGCACTTGGTCATGTACATTACAAACTCAACTATTTGAAAAATATGCAAAGATGAGTGTGCATTATTCTTACCAAGGAAAGCTACAAAACCAATGACATCCCTAGTTGGTTCGCTGCATGTACAGACACCATCCGCACTTCAGGTCGCAGTAGCATTAGTCTCTCATCAAATCTGATGAACGGGAAAATGACATATGCGACGACTAAAACTGGACTAAACGGGGTACTATTAATAAATTTGTACACATCCAAATAAGATGTAGCAATGCCCTATGCTCGTGGCAAACTTCTGTAGTAGATTCCGAAGAAGAAAAGGATATAAAGTAGGGTGATTCATTTGGCAAGAATCAAGCATGCCCTGGAGTAGCAAACATTCAATATCCTTTAGTCTTTGGAAGATCTGGATAAACAGGAGATACTATTTGGTCGGATTGGAGACAAATTAAAAGTGCATGGTAACAAGGTGTGTTTCTGTAATTAGTAACACCTGGAGGGCACTTCTCTATGCATAATCCGGTTCTTAAGAGTAGAACTTAATCGGTAAAACTTGATATTCAGATGAAGTTTAGTTATTGGAATGGGCTAGGAAAATCAATACATATTAATAGTAGTGTAACGGGAAGGGTGAACTGGGTATTAAATAAATGCAATCAGATCATCCCGCCACAAGTAAAACTCTCTACGGGCCCAAAAGTACAAATCTTGATGTTGGGCAGATGTATCATTGCTATATCCCTATATATCCAACATCACGAGAAGTAATTGAATTGGATTTGCTTGATAATTAACATGCCATAAGAGAACCTTAAAAGTAGAAAATGACACTAATCAAGACGGCTTGGAATAGCTCATGATTCAACAATTGGAATATTCGATGATTGTTTGTGTATGTATTATAACTAATACCATCATTTGGCGATTGAAATCAGAATAAGAGAAATCGATAAAGTTTGTTAATTCTTTGTATACCTGTATTTGGTTTCCATAAAGTTTTGCTTCCTCATGAAAGTCAGCTCCCGTACGGTGCCAAAGTGCAAACATTTCGGTTTCCCTACATTTCAGTAACGTAGGAAATCAAACTCATCCGAGAGAAAGTCAACACCCCTACTGTGCCATGGCAGACCGCAAAAAATAATTGAAACAGCACGCATTGCACATTCTGAAATCATGATTTGATGGTCTAATCCAGATGCCCTCCCGCCGGCACTGTACAATGCTTCATTCCTTCAGCTAAGACAACCTCCTTGTTCAACTACATTGGAATGCATTACAGATCGAACATCACCATTTTCACACTATGCTATGATTAAGTTCAAGGAATTTAAAGAACATTCAGGCACATGCCAATGGACGAACCATCTCTAGTTCTTTACCAAAGTAAATTAATTACCTCTTAGTCCATCCAGAGCTCTCGTATCCGGCTCCACAGCGGATTCGCCTGACTCTGTGGGCATCTTGTCGCTGTAGTTTGCACCGCGTCACGCAACTTGCCCCCCTCAAACGAGCGCCGCCACCGATGATTCTGGTGCTAACTCTTCCCGACAGCTTCCCACCTAGCTACCGCCACCCAGATCTGCTTGCACACGCTGGACCGCTTCCTGGAATATAGGCAATCTATCTGCAGTGCCCACCAGAGATCAGCAAGGACCAACCAAAAAGGAATTGAAAAACGATATAGCAGGGTTTACGGGCAGCTGCGTCTCACCTGATGTAGAGTTTCATCTCTACTTGAAGTACACGTCCATGTAGATTGAGAGGATGACACACATTTATTCATTAAGAACACAGAGATTGACGCTGTCTCCGGAGGCCCGATCCAGTTGTAGGCATTGCATGTGTATATATATATATAATATATATATATATATATATAGGCGTCATATCTAGTGCATCCGGGATAGGTCGTGCATCCGTGTATCCGTTGACTCATCAGCCGGCCGATTCACATCCCACGTATGGGAGCAAAAGCAACACGATTTTGCAGAAACACGCCCGCCGCCGCTCCAAGTCCAGTCAGCTAATTTGCTAATAACCCCCTCCGCTAATCACACTTCTAAATCCCTTATTCCCTGTTCGTCTCCCTCCCAATCCCTAATCACGGCCGCAACCTCCATCCCAAAGAGGGCATCGGCCGCGGCAGCATGAATCCGCAGGCACAATCGCCACGGCGGATTTCATCTGCCCTGGCGATCTCAGCGACGGCCACGACGGGATGCATCTCCGAACTCCCCATCAGCTCCGTGGAAAAATTCTCATCGCGTGATAAGCTGCAACAGATCGTCACGACGGCTTCTACTGTTAAGGATGTTGAACATGCATCAGCGGTGATCCATAATTTAAGTGTTGACCATCGGTGTGCCTCTGCATCTAGCCATGGTGTGGCCCATCTCACTTGCCCTGCTACGTCTGTTGAAAATACTAGTGCTGCAGAATATGAACCGAACTTCAGTATGGTGGATGGAGGTTCAGGTAACATCCGTAAAATCCAACCATGTTGTGTATGACCCTGATGATTATTTGTCTATGGTGTACATGCGTACTTTTCTAGAGAATAACCGTGTTGATGCATGTGCAGCTACAGAATCCGATAAAAGCTTGCAAACTCAAATGAATGAGCGAGAATTTGCTACGCCAAGAAAGAAAGAAAGCATTCCCCTATTCGTGAGTGTGATAAACTATGATTCACCATGCTTCTTACCAGTTCAGAGATTTATGCATAATGATGATTATTGTGATTCATTATTTATGTTTCAGTGCTCGTCTTTTACGCCGAGTTGCGACGAAAAATTGAAGCCTAAAGTAGGGATGACATTTGAGGGGCTTGAGGCTGTGGAGGAGTTCTACAAGTCGTATGCACATCATGTGGGTTTTGGAGTTCGTGTCGGACAGCAGAAAAAGTTGAACGAAGAAGTGGTTCGGACAAAGCGTTTCATGTGCAGCAGGGAAGGATTTAGGACTGAGAAGAACAAGGAGATTAAAGACCCATCAAACCAATCAAAGAAAAGCCGTAAGAATACAACCACTCGATGCGGTTGTGATGCACATATCTTTGTCAAGTTGTGTGGCGACAACACCTACAGGATACAATCATGGGTTGAGCACCATAGCCATGGCCTTGTATCACCTGATAAACGTCACTTGATCAGATCAAATCGTAAAGTTAACGAGAGGGCAAAAAATATGTTGTACACATGTCACAAAGCAAGCATAGGTACATGCCAGGCGTACAGGCTCCTTCAAGTCAGCGAAGGTGGGTTTCCGTATGTTGGATGCAGCAAGAGGGACCTGCAAAACTACTACCGTGACCTCAGGCTTAAAATTAGGAACGCTGATGCTCAAATGTTTGTCGCTCAACTAGCTAGAAAGCAAGAAGTCAATCCAGCTTTCTTCTATGATTTTGTTGTTGACAAAGAGGGGAACTTAATGTATGTTTTCTGGGCAGATGCCATGAGTAGGAAAAACTACAGTCACTTTGGGGGTGATTGTGTGGTATCCTTCGATTCTACTTACACCACTAATCAATACGACATGATCTTTGCACCATTTACAGGGGTCAATCATCACTTACAGAGTGTGTGTTTTGGTGCGGCATTCTTGTGCAATGAGCAGACTGAGTCATATGTTTGGTTATTTGAGACCTTCCTAACAGCAATGGCAGGGGTAGCACCTAGACTCATTATAACTGATGAAGCTGTTAGCATGAAGAATGCGATTGAAACAGTTTTTCCGACCACAGTGCATAGGTTATGTATGTGGCACATAATGGAAAAACTTCCGGAGAAGATTGGACCAATAATTAGAGAAGAGTCTGAATTTTGGGACAAGATGAATTCGTGTGTATGGGGTTCGGAAACTCCAGCAGAGTTTGAATCACAATGGAATTCCATCATTACGGAGTATGGCTTGGAGGAAAATGAGTGGCTGATTAAAAGGTTTAGCATTCGCGAGTCATGGATACCAGCTTACTTTATGGACATACCATTGGCGGGTATTCTCCGAACCACTTCAAGGTCTGAAAGTGCAAATTCATTTTTTAACCGTTTTATTCATCGTAAGCTTGCTTTGGTTGAGTTCTGGCTTAGGTTTGACACGGCATTAGAATGCCAACGAGAAGAAGAGTTGATTGCTGACAACTCAAGCATTCATACAACCCCGCAACTATTAACACCATGG
>NC_041389.1:286597698-286597992 GCF_002162155.2 Triticum dicoccoides
AAATGGAGAAACAAGGTAGAGATGTGTTTACATATGAGGTGTTTGAGAAATTTCAGAAAGAGATTGTTGCAGCAAGAGACCATTGTTGCATCCAAGGCATTGCACAAGATGGAACACTAAAAATAGTGACATTGAGAGGTCGATCCCATAGGATTAGGGAAGTTCAGTGTGTCACCACAACCATGATAGCTCATTGTTCATGTAAGTTATTTGAAACAATTGGAATCCCGTGCCGCCATATCATGCAGGTGTTGAGGGCTGAAAATCAAAATGAACTTCCATCGTACTACATTA
>NC_041389.1:286598200-286620896 GCF_002162155.2 Triticum dicoccoides
TATACAAAATTTATGCAATTGATATTCTAATTGAAAACCAAATGGCTGACATTATATAATTTTATTTACAGGGAGAATGTGTATGATGAGCATGGGAATTTAATAGAAGAGAAGGCAACCGATTCGTTGAATGAAGCTACGAGGAAGAAGATTTCAGTTGTACGCAACAAGTTGGAAGATCTAATTCAGAAGGCCAAGCACTCGGATGAAGGCATGGATTTTCTAACATCAAGTGTATTAAATATTGAAGCACCTTTGGATGAAATGGTTCCTACATCAGGTGTGAAGCACACTAGACAAGATGAGTATGAGGCTTTTATTGGTTGCAATATTCCTACTGAAATTGACATACACCCACCAACTGATGTTCGCACGGTGGGGAGATGCAAAAGAATAAAGAGAGGAAAGGAAATAAGTGAGGAGGAACAGAAAAAGAAGAAGAAGGAAGCCAAGGTAAAGGTTGCACGCTTGTGCAAAACTTGCAAACAAATAGTTTTTCATGATAGTCGCAATTGTCCTAGCAAAAAAGAAGGCAAAGGGGCGGAGATTGTGCAGCAGATGAAGCCAAGTGGTGTTCCGTGATGGGCTGATGGCCCTCAGTCTGTTGAAAAACATGAATTTATATTACTGTTACTAATGTATTGAATTCTTGTGATGGATGGAAATTTGAGTTTCTTGAACTATCTTCCTCTTATTTTCTCTGAATTGGTGCATATCGAATATAGTATATGAAGCAGCAGGGCCACCATGTCACATTATGTTCACATAAACATTAAGCATGCTCTGTCTTTTTTTTGTACAAAGATACATCTACCATATAGGAGAATACATTTTACAAGAATCTTTGTCAGCCTGTGAGCCATCATTCCTTTATTTACTTCGATAACAGTATGACCACTGTGCTTTGTTTACTTCGGGTGTAATATTTTGCCAGTAGTATCCAGGGAACAACTCAGCTTGCAAACCCACATCAGCCTCAACAATATTATTCACGAATAGAAATTAAACAGTGCTTTGTTTGTAAGCTTGCAGTAGCAACATCTTATTTATGAATATCTGAATATGTCAAAGAGACGGAATGCAGAATCACCAGGAATTCCCAAGCACCAAGCATCAGCTGTATTACATCATGTATTGCAGAATACCTCAAATCACCGGGGCCAAGCTAAATTCACTTGTCTCTGAAAAACAATACTCAACTATAATGTACAATTCACATTATGATGTCTGGAGCTACACGCACATTTAACAAAGAATAATTTGATGGATGAGCTCGGAATCTACAATCTGCACATAGCTAAGTACTAGATACATTCAACATGAACAAGAAAAATCTAGGAACTTGGTCCTTGTTTGCCGGCCACTCGATCGAGTCTCTTGTTGCAGGTGGAAAACATCATCAGGCAGAGGAGCAACGCTGCATGCGGTCACAGTGTACTGGATGGTGCGCAGGTTGCGGCCGTTGGCGAACTTGGCGTCGGGAACCCACAAGAAGGCGGGCGAGCGCGGAGGTAGTCCAGACATGGCGGATCTCACCGTGGCCGTCGTAAGGATCACCAGGGCCGTCGAGCGATTTGAGGCGAACGGACGCGGACGCAGGTGAAGCGCGAACAACATGGAAGCGATCAGCAGGGCCTTGGAGCCGTTCGAGGCGGACGGACCAAGTGCGGCTGCCGTGGAAGGATTCACCTGAGCCGCTGTAATCGAGTGATTGGAGGAGACGATCCAGATTGAGAGGGAGAAGAAACAGAGAATAGGGATTTAGGATGTGTGATTAGGGGAGGGGGTTATTAGCAAGTTAGTAGACTGAACTAGGAGCAGCGGCGGGCGTGTTTCTGCAAAATTATGTCGCTTTTGATTCCATGCGTTAGATGTGGATCGGTTGGCTGAGAACTCGAGGATACACGGATGCACGACCTATCCCGGATGCACTAGATATGACGCCATATATATATATATATATATATATATATATATATATATATATGCATGGTGATTGTGTGTCCTATTTGATGTACGTCCACCCAACTCTCATTGTTCGAGAAACGGTGGTAATTCGGGTAATTATCTACAGAAAAAGAAAAGGAAAAACAATGAAGCGGCGATGAATATACCTTTCTTTGTTAGGCCGATGAACACCAATTGTGATTACGATTCTGAAAAAACATCTGGTGATTACCCTTGCCAATGTAATTTCTGACCATGCCGATTGGATCCCCTCGTAGAACCCGCGTCGGCGGAACCGCAAGCGCCTGGATCCCCTCTCGCTCGATGGTGAGCTGCGTCGGCTGAATCGCAAGCGCCTGGATCCCCTCTGTCTTGCTGGTGGCCCGGCCGCATCGCAAGCGCCTCGATGCCATCTCTCTCTCTCGGGAGATTTGATGATAACCCCCCAGGTATCGTCAAATATCCCCTCTCTCGCTGGTGGGCGAAGGATGGAGGCGCGTGGGGATCACCGCCGCACGGAAGGGCGACGCACTCTGTCGCGGTCTAGAGAGGAGAGGTGGAGACAAAAGACGGGCAGTAATCTTTTTTTTTGAGTGGCAGACGGGCAGTAATCGATCGCGTGCTTCCTCCTATGTCTCGAACTAAATGGGCCGCGAGAAAGGCCAGTCAATGACAGATTTTTCTTCAGCAACTCCAACGGGCCGACCCAAACGAATGACGATTTCGTCCGCTTTTTGCTTGTTTGGGTCGGTCGCCCGTCCGGCATCCGCCCTGTTTTTGATATGGGTCGGCAGCGCGCCCAACGCGCTGACCCCGGCTAGCCGCCCAATTTTACATTGATTTGCATTCAACATATTATCAAATAAAAATGTTTTACAAGCCAAATAGTCTGGCCGCCCAAATAAATAGTTTAGTTTTACAAGCCAAATATAAAATAAAAATGTTTCACATAGTTTTGCAAACGAATAAAAAAATACATCTATTGGTTGCCAACATGAGCCCACATATGCTCAACCAAATCATTTTGCAGTTGCACGTGAGTTTCCCAATCATGCATGTCTTCATGAAATTGAGTGAACTGCTCAAATGTTGTCGCTACTCCGTGCTCAGGCACAACATTCTCACCCTGAAACTGAAAGCCTTGATCATACAGACGTTCCGGGCGCTCGTCTTCTACGATCATATTGTGCATGATCACACAAGCAGTCATCACCTCCCACAGTTTCTGCGTGCTCCAAGTATTAGCAGGATACAGAACGATGCCCCATTGAGATTGCAAAACACCAAAGGCACGCTCCACATCCTTCCTAGCACTCTCTTGCTCTTGGGCAAATCTTTTCCTTTTCTCTCCGACAAGGTTAGGTATTGTCTTGACAATAGTGGTCCACTGAGGATAGATACCGTCACCTAGATAGTACCCTTTGTCGTAGTTGTGGCCGTTGACAGTAAAGTTCACCGGTGGGCTGTTCCCTTCGGCAAGCCTAGCAAACGCCGGCGAGCGCTGAAGCACGTTGATATCATTGTGTGATCCAGCCATGCTAAATAAAGAGTGTCAGATCCAGAGATCTTGAGACGCCACGGCCTCTAGTATGACAGTGCAAGCCCTGACATGTCCCTTATACTACCGTTGCCAAGCAGAAGGGCAGTTCTTCCACTCCCAGTGCATGCACTCTATGCTGCCAAGCATCCCCGGGAAGCCCCTGCTGGCATTCATCGCCAACAAACAGGCTGTATCTTCAGCTGTCGGCTCTCTCAAGTACTCAGGGCCAAACATAGCAATAACAGCCTTGCAGAACTTATACAGGGACTCTAGGCATGTAGACTCGCTCAGACGGACATACTCGTCAATGAGATCACCGGGCACTCCGTATGCAAGCATTCGGATGGCGGCAGTGCATTTCTGATAAGAGGAGAAACCAATCTTACCGACGGCATCCTCTTTGCACTCGAAGTAGTCATCATAGCCGATCACTCCCTCTCTAATACGGTTGAAAACATGTCTACTCATAGGGAAACGGCGGTGGAATTTGTGATGTTTGAACAACGGGTTTGTTGTATCAAAGTAGTCCTTCCAGAGAAGGAAATGCCCGCTCTCTCGGTTGCGATTCAACGCCGGAAGGTGGCCCGGAATGGAGCCACGGAACAACGGCCGCTGGCTGTTGAGGTGGTGATGGACCAACACGGCAGCCAATATCTCCTCCTCGTCGTCGGACGAGGAACCGTTGGAGTCACAAAGGAAATTATGAAAAAAGGACTCGTCAGCGGAGTCCATTTCGTACCTTGGCAAACCGTCGAACAGCTTGCGAGCGTTGAAGAAGGAGACGGCCGGCGAGGGGAGTCGCGGTACCCACAAACTAGCTAGCTGCCCTGCTGGCTGATACGTCTCCAACGTATCTACTTTTCCAAACACTTTTGCCCTTGTTTTGGACTCTAACTTGCATGATTTGAATTAAACTAACCCGGACTGACGTTGTTTTCAGCAGAACTGCCATGATGTTGTTTTATGTGTAGAAAAGAAAAGTTCTCGGAATGTCCTGAAAATCCACGGAGGCACTTTTTGGAATTAAAAAGAATTTTTGGCGAAAGAATCAACACCAGGGGGCCCACAGACTGTCCACGAGACAGGGGGCGCCCCCCTAGGGCGCGCCCTCCTATCTCGTGGGCCCCCTGGACCTCCACCGACCTCAACTCCAACTCCATATATTCACGTTCGGGGAGAGAAAAATCAGAGAGAAAGTTTTATCGCGTTTTACGACACAGAGCCGCCGCCAAGCCCTAATCTCTCTCGGGAGGGCTGATCTGGAGTCCGTTCGGGGCTCCGGAGAGGGGGATTCGTCGCCGTCGTCATCATCAACCATCATCCATCACCAATTTCATGATGCTCACCGCTGTGTGTGAGTAATTCCATCGTAGGCTTGCTGAACGGTGATGGGTTGGATGAGATTTACCATGTAATCAAGTTAGTTTTCTTAGGGTTTGATCCCTAGTATCCACCATGTTCTGAGATTGATGTTGCTATGACTTTGCTATGCTTAATGCTTGTCACTAGGGCCCGAGTGTCTTGATTTCAGATCTGAACCTATTATGTTTTCATGAATATATGTGTGTTCTTGATCCTATCTTGCAAGTCTATAGTCACCTATTATGTGTTATGATCCGACAACCCCGAAGTGACAATAATCGGGATACTTCTCGGTGATGACCATAATTTGAGGAGTTCATGTATTCACTATGTGCTAATGCTTTGTTCTGATTCTCTATTAAAAGGAGGCCTTAATATCCCTTAGTTTCCGCTAGGACTCCGCTTCCACGGGAGGGTAGGACAAAAGATGTCATGCAAGTTCTTTTCCATAAGCACGCATGACTATTTACGGAATACATGCCTACATTACATTGATGAATTGGAGCTAGTTCCGTGTCACCCTATGTTATAACTATTGCATGAGGAATCACATCCGGCATAATTATCCATCACTGATCCATTGCCTACGAGCTTTTCATATATTGTTCTTCGCTTATTTACTTTTCCGTTGATACTATTACAACTACTACAAAAACCCAAAAACAATTATCTTTACTTTTGCCACTGTTACCTTTATTATCATACCACTTTTGCTACTAAATACTTTGCTGCAGATACTAAGTTATCCAGGTGTGGTTGAATTGACAACTCAACTGCTAATGCTCAAGAATATTCTTTGGCTCCCCTTGTGTCGAATCAATAAATTTGGGTTGAATACTTTACCCACGAAAGTTGTTGCGATCCCCTACACTTGTGGGTTATCAAGAATAATTTCTGGCGCCGTTGCCGGGGAGCATAGCTCCATTCTCTGAGTCACTTGGGATTTATATCTATTGATCACTATGAAGAACTTGAAAGACGACCGAACTACTATTTTGCCCTCAACTACGAGGGGAGGTAAGGAACTGCCATCTAGCTCTGCACTAGATTCTCCTTCCGTTATTAGTAGGCTTGCGACACCTAAACCTGCTACTGCTATGAATTCTGATATGTCGCATGTTATTGATGATGCCACTTCTGCTATGCATGATGAAACTACTTCTGTGCTTGATACTACTTTGCCATTAGGTGAATTTCTTGATGAACAACTTGCTAGAGTTAGGGGGAATGAAATTACTAAAGAACCTATTATTGGTGATAGTGATGATGAAGGTTCTCCCAATGATTATGTATTACCTGTTGTTCCTAAGGGTTATGTTATGAATGAAGATGCTGCTAGGGCAATCTTTGCTTGCAATGATAGATATGATCTTAAGAAATTTTTAGCTAAATGGAAGCAACAGTCTCTTAATGCTAGAATGAAACACGACCCTGCTTTTGCTACTTCACCTATCTGTGTTACTGATAAGGATTATTAATTCTCTGTTGATCCTGAGATTATTACTTTAGTTGAATCTGAAACTGTTGTGGCACATCTTACCAAGTTGAATGATATAGCCACCCTATTTACTAATGATGAGAAGTCTCGCTATTATTATATCCTTAAGATATTTCCTTTCTCATTAAAGGGTGATGCTAAGACTTGGTATAATTCTCTTGCTCCTGGTTGTGTGCATAGTCCCCAAGATATGATTTATTACTTCTCTGCTAAATATTTCCCTGCTCATAAGAAACAAGCTACCTTGCGGGAAATATATAATTTTGTGCAAATCAAAGAAGAGAGTCTCCCACAAGCTTGGGGGAGGCTTCTCCGATTACTTAATGCTTTGCCTGATCATCCTCTCAAGAAAAATGAAATACTTGATATCTTTTATAATGGACTAACCGGTGCTTCCAAGGACTACTTGGATAGTTGTGCTGGTTGTGTTTTCAGGGAAAGAACAGTCGACGAAGCTGAAATATTATTGAATAATATGTTGACTAATGAAAATAATTGGAATCTTCCCGATCCAATTCCTGAAGTAATTCCTGAACCAATTGAGCCAACTCCTGAGCCTATTCCTAAACCCACTCCGAAGAAGAGAGGTGTTTTATTTCTCAGTCCTGAAGATATGCAAGAGGCAAAGAAATCAATGAAAGAAAAAGGTATTAAAGCTGAAGACGTTAAGAATTTACCTCCTATTGAAGAAATACATGGTCTTAATTTACCGCCTGAAGAACCACATTGTCTTGATAACCCGACACAGATAGTAAAGGTAAATTCTCTCTATAGATATGATAAAGTTGAAATCCCCTCTACTAAATTTCATAGCCCATACTTAGATGAATTTGATGACTTTATGGCTAGACAAGAAAGTTTTAATGCTTATGTTGGTAGAGAGTTAAAGAATAATGCTTTCGAGATAGGACGTGTAAGTGATAATCTGGCTAGAGTTAAAGATGAACTTTACCTCGTTAGCAAATATGCTTCTATGGTTGCTACTCAAGCTGAGCAAGTACTTAAAGCTCAAAATGATTTGCTTGATGAATTAAATAATAAAAATGACTTTGTTGTTAGAGTGGCTACTAGAACTGGTAGAATGACTCAGGAACCTTTGTATCCTGAAGGCCACCCTAAGAGAATCGAGCAAGATTCTCAGAGAAATAATTTAGAGGCACCTAGTTCTTCTAAAAAGAAGAAAAAGAAAGATGATAGGACTTTGCATGCTCTGTAGACACACCTGAGAATCCCAATGATATTTCTATTTCTGATGCTGAAACTCAATCAGGGGATGAACATGAACCTAGTGATAATGTTAATGATAATGTTCATGTTGATGCTCAACCTAGAAAAAACAATGATATAGAGATTGAACCTGCTGTTGATCTTGATAACCCACAATCAAAGAATCAATGTTATGATAAGAGAGATTTTGTTGCTAGGAAGCACGGTAAAGAAAGAGAACCATGGGTTCAGAAACCCATGCCCTTTCCTCCTAAACCATCCAAGACAAAGGATGATGAGGATTTTGAGCGCTTTGCTGAAATGATTAGACCTATTTTCTCACGTATGCGCTTAACTGATATGCTGAAAGTAAATCCTTATGCTAAGTATATGAAGGATATCATTACAAATAAAAGAAAGATACCGGAAGCTGAAATTTCCACCATGCTTGCTAATTACACTTTTAAGGGTGGAATACCAAAGAAACTTGGAGATCCGGGTGTGCCAACTATACCATGCTATATTAAAAGAAATTATGTTAGAACTGCTCTATGTGATCTTGGAGCCGGTGTTAGTGTTATGCCTCTCTCTTTATATCGTAGACTTGAATTGAATAAGTTGACACCTACTGAAATATCTTTGCAAATGGCTGATAAATCAACTGCTATACCTGTCGGTGAGGATGTGCCTGTTGTGGTGCAAATGTCACTATCTTAATGGACTTTGTTATTCTTGATATTCCTGAGGACGCTAGTATGTCTATTATCCTTGGTAGACCTTTTCTTAACACTGCAGGGGCTGTTATTGATTGCAACAAAGGCAATGCCACTTTTCATGTCAATGGTAATGAGCATACGGTACACCTTCTGAGGAAACAATCTCAAGTTCATAGCATCAATTCTATTGAAAAAGTTCCAACTATTATTTTTGGAGGTTTTGAATTTCCTCTCCCTACTGTCAAGAAAAAGTATGATATTCTTATTGTTGGGGATTTCCATATCCCCGTTGAGGTAACTTAGTGTTATTCGAAATTTCTCCGGTTCCGTGTTATTCAGAATGAGTTTGTTAACAAGACTTGATCAACATTGTTAGTGGATTCATTTTGATGATCATGAGATGGATGAAACTAGAAGGCACAACATTCTGTACCCTCTTTTTACTTTCTGTTATTTAGAATAAATATAGCAAAAATAGTATTATCCGTCTGTTTTTGGAATTATCCGTGAAATAAAAAACAGTCCAAAAATAAAAGTGATCCAAATGCCCTGCAAATTTAGTACGATTTTTTCTGGAATATTTGAGGATTTTAGGCATTGAAAACACTGCAGGAGGGGCAAGCACCAGGCCACGAGAGTGGAGGGCGTGCCCCGCCCCCCATATAGGGCGCGCCCCCTGTCTCGTGGGCCCCTAGTGGCCCCCCTCCACTTATGCCAGGACCCACACACTTCATCTTCTACCCAAAAAAATCCCCATCCAGCTCAAGCACGAGTTCTAGCTCGTTTTGCTGCGATTTTCGATCTCCTTGCTCAAAGCTCCATTCACAAAACTGCTTTGGGAGATTGTTGCTTGGTATGTGGCTCCTCCATTGGTCCAATTAGTTTTTGTTCTAGTGCTTTATTCATTGCAAATTCTTGCTGCTTAGGTGACCATGTTCTTGAGCTTGCATGTTAAATTTTTAAGGTCCCAAGCAATTCCAATGCATGATATAGGCTCTAGGCACTTGTAGGAGTAGTTGCTATCAATCTTGTTTAGTTTTATTCACTTTTATTTTGAAGTTACTAAAATTTCAGAAATTTTCAGAAAATGTTGAGGAAACTTTTGAGGGGCTCTTCTAGCCAAAGCTCTCAGGAAAAACAAGCCAAAGAGAAGGAAAAAGCCAAGTATAATATCCCTCGCCTAGCGGAAGTACGGTCGTGTGAATGGCCATGTGAGGAATTCTTGAAAGAAGCTGGAATTCATGAAGATTTTTTATGCTTTAATCGAGACTGCAGGCCTCACCGGTTTCATGAACGACCGAATCGATCAGTATCTCTTACTTACCAATACTTTCGTGCAAAACTTTTATTATTATCCTAAGAAGTCACCGCCGGCAGTATCATTTCATTTATATGATGAATTCAAAGAAATGTCTTTACGTCATTTTTGCGCGGTATGTAGGATACCTTATGAGGGAGAATTAGAGGAACCCCATCGTGAAGATGTGGGTGGCTTCGTTAATACTATTGCTGTAGAGGAGCCAAAGAAGGGCTCTGAGGCAAAGGTCTCTAGCATACACTTTCCTGTTTTACGCCACTTTGCCATATTTGCTAGTAGATGCTTGATTGGTCGTGGAAATAGTGGAAACTTGAGCGTTCGTGATATTATCATTCTTCAACATGCTTTACTTGGAGACAATACTTTTAGTATGGGTGCCGTCGTTGCTAAACGGCTAGCCCTGAATCGTACAAAAGGCCCCATATTTGGAGGTATCTATGCTGCACGTCTTGCTAAACATTTTCATATACCCATTAGGCACCATGAGGAGGAGGAGATAAAACTGCCTCCTCACACCTTAGATTACAAGAGCATGGTAGCGCACAAGTTTATTGTTGACAACGAAGAAAAGATGCTCTTGTATAAACTTAGATTTAATAAGAAACACATTGAGATTATTATTTTGCCTGCGCCTCTGTTGTTTGATTTGCTTGCAGAAAATTTTCTTGTTACGCCGGAAGCGGTGAACAACCATCGAGCCCAAGCTTTTACTCCGGAACATGAACCTGAGCCAGAACCTGAACTGGACCCTTATCATGCATCGTCTGTCTAGTGGGATACGGAGATGACCAGCCAGTGGTACCCTGACTACACCTCCCATTACACCGGGGAGAGTAGCGACGGTCCTTGGTACTAGACCAACTTAGGACAAAAGCCTAAGCTTGGGGGAGTACGTATTTCTCACCGACTTTACATTCATGTTCACACACTAGTCGTCGGTGCTCATACTCTTTCATTGTATTATCCATGCTAGTTTAAATTTCTTTTTATAGTTTTCTTCTTGTGTGTTTGATAAACCTTAAAAAAACCAAAAAAATTAATTAGTTTAAATTCTATGCTTGTAGTAGAAATTAAAATGAAAACCCAAAAAGATTTCTAGTTCTTCTTCTTACTTGTTGGGAGCTTTCTCGTGTAAATAGTTTTATTTCCTTTTCTTTTCTTTGGGGGTCGAGAAGACTATATTGAAAATGCTTAGTGGCTCTCATAAGCATGATTGTTTATTTAACTTAGAGCCCATATTACCTTGTCTTCTCTCTTGAGTTGAATGCTTGCAGATTCCAGCTTAGTCCAATGCACGTGCACTCTTATTATTATACACATCGTTCGGTCATGCAAGTGAAAGGCAATAACGATGATATATGATGGACTTATTGGGATGAGAAAAGCTGGTATGAACTCGACCTCTCTTGTTTTTGTAAATATGATGAGTTCATCGTTCCTGAGTCAGCTATTATGAAGTAAACATATTTGCAATGACATTTATAGATTATAGTTGCTTGTTCCATGCTTGATTAGCTATGAGTTATAATGGTTTACCTTGCGTGCCAACATGCTATTAGAATGATTATGATGTGATATGATGGGATGGTATCCTCCTTTGAATGTATTAAGTGACTCGACTTGGCACATGGTCACGCATGTAGTTGAATCAAATCAACATAGCCTTCATGGTATTTGTGTTCATGGTAATTTTAATGCATGTTTATGACTATTGTCGCTCTCTCAGTTGGTCGCTTCCTAGTATTTTGCTAGCCTTCACCTGTACTAAGAGGCAATACTGCTTGTGCATCCAAACTCCTTAAACCCCAAAGTTGTTCCATATGAGTCCACTATATCTTCCTATATGCGGTATTTGCATGCGGTTCCAAGTAAATTTGTATGTGCCAAACTCCAAACCTTCAAATGAATTCTGTTTTGTATGCTCGAGCAGCTCATGTTACAACTAGGGCTACCTATATCTTCCATGCTAGGTGGGTTACTCTCACGAGGAGTGGACTCCGCTCCTCATTCACGAGAAAGGGCCGGTAACCGGGATGCCCAGTCCCATGATCCAAAAAGATCAAAGAAAATCAAAATAATTAAACAAAACTCTCCCAGGGCTGTTGTATGTTGGAGGCACTCATTGTTTTGAGCAAGCCATGGATTGATGCTTGTTGGTGGTTGGGGAAGTATAAACCTTTACCATTCTGTTTGGGAACTGCATATAATGCATGTAGTATGGAAGATACAGCCATCTCATAGTTGTTGCATTGACAGCGAAAGTATGCTGCTCAAAATCTTATTCAATCTCTATTTTAAAATCGAGCTCTGGCACCTCTACAAATCCCTGCTTCCCTCTGCGAAGGGCCTATCTATTTACTTTTATGTTGAGTCATCACCCATCTTATTAAAAAGCACCCGTTGGAGAGCACATTGTCATTTGCATTCATTACTATTGGTTTATATTGGGTAAGACTTGACTAGATCTCTTTTACCATGAATTACAATGTTTAGTCAGTCCTTGATCTTTAAAGGTGCTCTGCATTTATTTTCTGCGGTCTCAGAAAGGGCTAGCGAGATACCATTTTGTTATATCATGTTATGATTATTTTGAGAAAGTGTTGTCATCCGAGTTTTATTATTATGGCTTGCTAGCTGATTATGCTATTGATATGAGTAATTGTGAGACCTAGGTGTTATTATTAGAATGGTTAGTTCATAGTATTTGCTGAAACTTGAATGCTGGCTTTTCATGTTACAACAACAAGAGCAAACAGAGTTTGTAAAAGTTTTTCTTTATCACTTTCAGTTTATCAACTGAATTGCTTGAGGACAAGCAAAGGTTTAAGCTTGGGGGAGTTGATACGTCTCCAATGTATCTACTTTTCCAAACACTTTTTCCCTTGTTTTGGACTCTAACTTGCATGATTTGAATGAAACTAACCCGGACTGACGCAGTTTTCAGCAGAACTGCCATGATGTTGTTTTATGTGTAGAAAAGAAAAGTTCTCAGAATGTCCTAAAAATCCACGGAGGCACTTTTTGGAATTAATAAGAATTTTTGGCGAAAGAATCAACACCAGGGGCCCACAGGCTGTCCACGAGACAGGGGGGCGCGCCCCCCCTAGGGCGCACCCTCCTATCTCGTGGGGACCCTGGACCTCCACCGACCTCAACTCCAACTCCATATATTCACGTTCGGGGAGAAAAAATCAGAGAGAAAGTTTCATCGTGTTTTATGACACCGAGCCACCGCCAAGCCCTAATCTCTCTCGGGAGGGCTGATCTGGAGTCCGTTCGGGGCTCCGGAGAGGGGGATTCGTCGCCGTCATCATCATCAACCATCCTCCTGTAGGGGAACGTTGCATAAAATAAAAGTTTTTCTACGTTCACCAACATCAATCTATGGAGTCATCTAGCAACGAGAGAGGGGAGTGCATCTACATACCCTTGTAGATCGCGTGCGGAAGCGTTCGAGAGAACGGGGTTGAGGGAGTCGTACTCGTCCTGATCCAAATCACCGGAGATCCTAGTGCCGAACGGATGGCACCTCCGTGTTCAACACACGTACGGTTGAGGAAGACGTCTCCTCCTTCTTGATCCAGCAAGGGGGAAGGAGAGGTTGACGGAGATCCAGCAGCACGGCGGCGTGGTGGTGGATGCAGCAGTGATCTCGGCAGAGCTTCGCCGAGCTTCTACAAGAGGGAGAGGTGTAGCAAGGGGAGAGGGAGGCGCCAAGAGCATGGGTGCGGCTGCCCTCCCTTCCCCTTTATATAGGCCCCCTAGGGGGGTGCTGGCCCTAGGAGATGGGATCTCCAAGGGGGCGCCGGCCAAGGGGGAGGCTTGCCCCCCAAGGCAAGTGGAGGCGCCCCCCACCCTAGCGTTTCCAACCCTAGGCGCAGGGGGGGCCAGAGGGGGGGGGGGCGCACCAGCCCACCAGGGGCTGGTTCCCCTCCCCACTTCAGCCCACAGGGCCCTCTGGGATAGGTGGCCCCACCCGGTGGACCACCGGGACCCTTCCGGTGGTCCCGGTACAATACCGGTGACCCCCGAAACTTTCCCGATGGCCGAAACTGCACTTCCTATATATAATTCTTCACCTCCGGACCATTCCGGAACTCCTCTTGACGTCCGGGATCTCATACGGGACTCCGAACAACTTTCGGGTTACTGCATACTCATATCTCTACAACCCTAGCGTCACCGAACCTTAAGTGTGTAGACCCTACGGGTTCGGAAGACATGCAGACATGACCGAGACGCCTCTCCGGTCAATAACCAACAGCAGGATCTGGATACCCATGTTGGCTCCCACATGCTCCTCGATGATCTCATCGGATGAACCACGATGTCGAGGATTCAATCAATCTCGTATTCAATTCCCTTTGTCAATCGGTACGTTACTTGCCCGAGACTCGATCGTCGGTATCCCAATACCTCGTTCAATATCGTTACCGGCAAGTCACTTTACTCATACCATAATGCATGATCCCGTGACCAGACACTTGGTCACATTGAGCTCATTATGATGATGCATTACCGAGTGGGCCCAGAGATACCTCTCCGTCATACGGAGTGACAAATCCCAGTCTTGATTCGTGCCAACCCAACAGACACTTTCGGAGATACCCGTAGTGCACCTTTATAGTCACCCAGTTACGTTGTGACGTTTGGCACACCCAAAGCACTCCTACGGTATCCGGGAGTTGCACAATCTCATGGTCTAAGGAAATGATACTTGACATTTGGAAAAGCTCTAGCGAAACGAACTACACGATCTTTGTGCTATGCTTACGATTGGGTCTTGTCCATCACATCATTCTCCTAATGATGTGATCCCGTTATCAATGACATCCAATGTCCATAGTCAGGAAACCATGACTATCTGTTGATCAACAAGCTAGTCAACTAAAGGCTCACTAGGGACTTGTTGTGGTCTATGTATTCACACATGTATTACGATTTCCGGATAATACAATTATAGCATGAACAATAGACAATTATCATGAACAAAGAAATATAATAATAACCATTTTATTATTGCCTCTAGGGCATATTTCCAACAGTCTCCCACTTGCACTAGAGTCAATAATCTAGTTACATTGTGATGTATCGAACACCCATTGCGTCCTGGTGTTGATCATGTTTTGCTCTAGGGAGAGGTTTAGTCTGGATCTGCTACATTCAGGTCCGTATGTACTTTACAAATATCTATGTCTCCATCTTGAACATTTTCACGGATGGAGTTGAAGCGACGCTTGATGTGCCTGGTCTTCTTGTGAAACCTGGGCTCCTTGGCAAGTGCAATAGCTCCAGTGTTGTCACAGAAGAGTGTGATCGGCCCCGACGCATTGGGTATGACTCCTAGGTCGGTGATGAACTCCTTCACCCAGATAGCTTCATGCGCTGCCTCCGAGGCTGCCGTGTACTCCGCTTCACATGTAGATCCCGCCACGACGCTCTGCTTGCAACTGCACCAGCTTACTGCCCCACCATTCAAAATATACACGTATCCGGTTTGTGACTTAGAGTCATCCAGATCTGTGTCGAAGCTAGCGTCGACGTAACCCTTTACGATGAGCTCTTCGTCACCTCCATATACGAGAAACATATCCTTAGTCCTTTTCAGGTACTTAAGGATGTTCTTGACCGCTGTCCAGTGTTCCATGCCGGGATTACTTTGGTACCTTCCTACCAAACTTACGGCAAGGTTTATATCAGGTCTGGTACAGGTCATGGCATACATGATAGACCCTATGGCTGAGGCATAGGGGACGACACTCATCTTTTCTCTATCTTCTGCCGTGGTCGGGCATTGAGCCAAGCTCAATTTCACACCTTGCAACACAGGCAAGAACCCCTTCTTGGACTGATCCATATTGAACTTCTTCAATATCTTATCAAGGTATGTGCTTTGTGAAAGACCTATGAGGCGTCTTGATCTATCTCTATAGATTTTGATGCCTAATATGTAAGCAGCTTCTCCAAGGTCCTTCATTGAAAAACACTTATTCAAGTAGGCCTTAATGCTGTCCAAAAGTTCTATATCATTTCCCATCAAAAGTATGTCATCCACATATAATATGAGAAATGCTACAGAGCTCCCACTCACTTTCTTGTAAACACAGGCTTCTCCATAAGTCTGCATAAACCCAAACGCTTTAATCATCTCATTAAAGCGAATGTTCCAACTCCGAGATGCTTGCACCAGCCCATAGATGGATCGCTGGAGCTTGCATACCTTGTTAGCATTCTTAGGGTCGACAAAACCTTCCGGCTGCATCATATACAGTTCTTCCTTAAGGTGACCGTTAAGGAATGCCGTTTTGACGTCCATTTTCCATATCTCATAATCATAGTATGCGGCAATTGCTAACATGATTCGGACGGACTTCAGCTTTGCTACGGGAGAGAATGTCTCATCATAGTCAATCCCTTGAACTTGTCGATAACCCTTAGCGACAAGTCGAGCTTTATATATGGTAACATTACCAATCTCGTCCGTCTTCTTCTTAAAGATCCATTTGTTTTCTATTGCTCGCCGATCATCGGGCAAGTCTGTCAAAGTCCACACTTTGTTTTCATACATGGATCCTATCTCGGATTGCATGGCTTCAAGCCATTTGTTGGAATCTGGGCCCGCCATCGCTTGTTCATAGTTCGAAGGTTCACCGTTGTCTAACAACATGATTTCCAAGACAGGGTTGCCGTACCACTCTGGTGCGGAACGTGTCCTTGTGGACCTTCGAAGTTCAGTAGGAGCTTGATCCGAAGTATCTTGATCATCATCATTAACCTCCTCTCTTGTCGGCGCAGGCACCACAGGAACATCTTCCTGAGTTGCGCTACTCACCGTTTCAAGAGGTAGTACTTCATCAAGCTCTACTTTCCTCCCACTTAATTCTTTTGAGAGAAACTCTTTCTCCAGAAAGGACCCGTTCTTGGCAACAAAGATCTTGCCCTCGGATCTTAAGTAGAAGGTATACCAAATGGTTTCCTTAGGGTATCCTATGAAGACGCATTTTTTCAACTTGGGTTCGAGCTTCTCAGGTTGAAGTTTCTTGACATAAGCATCACATCCCCAAACTTTTAGAAACGACAGCTTAGGTTTCTCGTCTCAACGGATTTAGACGGTGCCCTATTTAAAGTGAATGTAGCTATCTCTAGAGCGTATCCCCAAAATGATAGCGGTAAATCGGTAAGTGACATCATAGATCGCACCATATCCAATAGAGTGCGATTACGACGTTCAGACACACCATTTCGCTGAGGTGTTCCAGGCGGCGTGAGTTGTGAAATGATTCCACATTTCCTTAAGTGCGTACCAAATTCGTGACTTAAATATTCACCCCCATGATCTGATCGTAAGAACTTTATCTTTCGGTCACGTTGATTCTCTACCTCATTCTGAAATTCCTTGAACTTTTCAAAGGTCTCAGACTTGTGTTTCATCAAGTACACATACCCATACCCTTAAGTCATCAGTGAGAGTGAGAACATAATGATATCCTCCGCGAGCCTCAACACTCATTGGACCGCACACATCAGTATGTATGATTTCCAATAAGTTGGTTGCTCGCTCCATTGTTCCAGAGAACGGAGTCTTGGTCATCTTGCCCATGAGGCATGGTTCGCATGTGTCAAATGATTCATAATCTAGAGACTCTAAAAGTCCATCAGCATGGAGCTTCTTCATGCGCTTGAAACCAATGTGACAAAGGCGGCAGTGCCACAAGTATGTGGGACTATCATTATCAACTTTACATCTTTTGGTATTCACACTATGAATATGTGTAACATTACGCTCGAGATTCATTAAGAATAAACCATTCACCAGTGGGGCATGACCATAAAACATATCACTCATATAAATAGAACAACCATTATTCTCGGATTTAAATGAGTAGCCATCTTGAATTAAACGAGATCCTGATACAATGTTCATTCTCAAAGCTGGCACTAAATAACAATTATTGAGGTTTAAAACTAATCCCGTAGGTAAATGTAGAGGTAGCGTGCCGACGGCGATCACATCGACCTTGGAACCATTCTCGACGCGCATCGTCACCTCGTCCTTCGCCAGTCTCCGCTTATTCCGCGGCTCCTGCTTTGAGTTACAAATATGAGCAACGACACCGGTATCAAATACCCAGGAGCTACTACGAGCACTGGTAAGGTACACATGAATTACATGTATATCACATATACCTTTGGTTTTGCCGGCCTTCCTGTCCGCTAAGTACTTGGGGCAGTTCCGCTTCTAGTGACCACTTCCCTTGCAATAAAAGCACTCAGTTTCAGGCTTGGGTCCATTGTTTGACTTCTTCCCGGCAACTGGCTTACCGGGCGCGACAACTCCCTTGCCGTCCTTCTTGAAGTTCTTCTTACCCTTGCCTTTCTTGAACTTAGTGGTTTTATTCACCATCAACACTTGATGTTCCTTTTTGATCTCTACCTCTGCTGATTTCAGCATTGAATATACCTCAGGAATGGTCTTTTCCATCCCCTGCATATTGAAGTTCATCATAAAGCTCTTATAGCTTGGTGGGAGCGACTGGAGGATTTTGTCAATGACCGCGTCATCCGGGAGATTAACTCCCAGCTGAGTCAAGCGGTTGTGCAACCCAGACATCTTGAGTATGTGCTCACTAACAGAACTATTTTCCTCCATCTTACAGCTGAAGAACTTGTCAGAGACTTCATATCTCTCGACCCGGGCATGAGCTTGGAAAACCATTTGCAGCTCTTCGAACATCTCGTATGCTCCGTGTTGCTCAAAACGCTTTTGGAGCCCCGGTTGTAAGCTGTAGAGCATGCCGCACTGAACGAGGGAGTAATCATCAGCACGAGACTGCCAAGCGTTCATAACGTCTTGGTTCTCTGGGATTGGTGCTTCACCCAGCGGCGCTTCTAGGACATAATCTTTCTTGGCAGCTATGAGGATGATCCTCAGGTTCCGGACCCAGTCTGTATAGTTGCTGCCATCATCTTTCAGCTTGGTTTTCTCTAGGAACGCATTGAAGTTAAGGTGGACATGAGCATTGGCCATTTGATCTACAAGACATTTTGCAAAGGTTTTTTATACTAAGTTCATGATAATTAAGTTCATCTAATCAAATTATTCAATGAACTCCCACTTAGACAGACATCCCTCTAGTCATCTAAGTGAAACATGATCCGAGTAAACTAGGCCGTGTCCGATCATCACGTGAGACGGACTAGTTAACATCGGTGAACATCTTCATGTTGATCGTATCTACTATACGACTCATGCTCGACCTTTCGGTCTTCCGTGTTCCGAGGCCATGTATGTACATGCTAGGCTCGTCAAGTCAACCTAAGTGTATTGCGTGTGTAAATCTGGCTTACACCCGTTGTATTCGAACGTTAGGATCTATCACACCGATCATCACGTGGTGCTTCGAAACAACGAACCTTCACAACGGTGCACAGTTAGGGGGAACACTTTTTTTGAAATTATTTCGAGGGATCATCTTATTTAAGCTACCGTCGTTCTAAGCAAATAAGATGTAAAACATGATAAACATCACATGCAATCAAATAGTGACATGATATGGCCAATATCATATTGCTCCTTTGATCTCCATCTTTGGGGCGCCATGATCATCTTCGTCATCGGCATGACACCATGATCTCCATCATCATGATCTCCATCATCGTGTCTTCATGAAGTTGTCACGCCAACGACTACTTCTACTTCTATGGCTAACGCGCTTAGCAATAAAGTAAAGTAATTTACATGGCATTCTTCAATGACACGTAGGTCATACAAAAAATAAAGATAACTCCTATGGCTCCTGCCGGTTGTCATACTCATCGACATGCAAGTCGTGATTCCTATTACAAGAACATGATCATCTCATACATCACATATATCATTCATCACATCCGTTGGCCATATCACATCACAGAACACTTGCTGCAAAAACAAGTTAGACGTCCTCTAATTGTTGTTGCAAGTTTTTTACGTGGTTTCTATAGGTGTTATAGCAAGAACGTTTTCTTACCTACGTAAAAGCCACAACGTGATTTGCCAACTTCTATTTACCCTTCATAAGGACCCTTTTCATTGAATCCTCTCCAACTAAAGTGGGAGAGACAGACACCCGCTAGCCACCTTATGCAACTAGTGCATGTCAGTCGGTGGAACCTGTCTCACGTAAGCGTACGTGTAAGGTCGGTCCGGGCCGCTTCATCCCACAATACCGCTGAAGCAAAATAAGACAAGTAGTGGCAAGAAAGTTGACAACATCTACACCCACAACAAATTGTGTTCTACTCGTGCATAGTAACTACGCATAAACCTGGCTCATGATGCCGCTGTAGGGGAACGTTGCATAAAATAAAAAAATTCCTACGTTCACCAAGATCAATCTATGGAGTCATCTAGCAACGAGAGAGGGGAGTGCATCTACATACCCTTGTAGATCGCGTGCGGAAGCGTTCAAGAGAACGGGGTTGAGGGAGTCGTACTCGTCATGATCCAAATCACCAGAGATCCTAGTGCCGAACGGACGGCACCTCCGTGTTCAACCATGTACGGTTGAGGAAGACGTCTCCTCCTTCTTGATCCAGCAAGGGGGAAGGAGAGGTTGACGGAGATCCAGCAGCACGACGGCGTGGCGGTGGATGCAGCAGTGATCTCGGCAGAGCTTCGCCGAGCTTCTACGAGAGGGAGAGGTGTAGCAAGGAGAGAGGGAGGCGCCAAGAGCATGGGTGCGGCTGCCCTCCCTCCCCCCTTTATATAGGCCCCCTAGGGGCGCCGGCCCTAGGAGATGGGATCTCCAAGGGGGGGCGGCGGCCAAGGGGGAGGCTTGCCCCCCAAGGCAAGTGGAGGCGCCCCCCTCCCTAGCGTTTCCAACCCTAGGCGCAGGGGGGCCCAAGGGGGGGCGCACCAGCCCACCAGGGGCTGGTTAACCTCCCCACATCAGCCCACGGGGCCCTCCGGGATAGGTGGCCCCACCCGGTGGACCCCCGGGACCCTTCCGGTGGTCCCGGTACAATACCGGTGACCCCCGAAACTTTCCCGATGGCCGAAACTGCACTTCCTATATATAATTCTTCACCTCCGGACCATTCCGGAACTCCTCGTGACGTCCGGGATCTCATCCGGGACTCCGAACAACTTTCGGGTTACTGCATACTCATATCTCTACAACCCTAGTGTCACCGAACCTTAAGTGTGTAGACCCTACGGGTTCGGAAGACATGCAGACATGACCGAGACGCCTCTCCAATCAACAACCAACAGCGGGATCTGGATACCCATGTTGGCTCCCACATGCTCCTCGATGATCTCATCGGATGAACCACGATGTCGAGGATTCAATCAATCCCATATTCAATTCCCTTTGTCAATCGGTACGTTACTTGCCCGAGACTCGATCGTCGGTATCCCAATACCTCGTTCAATATCGTTACTGGCAAGTCACTTTACTCGTACCGTAATGCATGATCCCGTGACCAGACACTTGGTCACATTGAGCTCATTATGATGATGCATTACCGAGTGGGCCTAGAGATACCTCTCCATCATACGGAGTGACAAATCCCAGTCTTGATTCGTGCCAACCCAACAGACACTTTCGGAGATACCCGTAGTGCACCTTTATAGTCACCCAGTTATGTTGTGACGTTTGGCACACCCAAAGCACTCCAATGGTATCCGGGAGTTGCACAATCTCATGGTCCAAGGAAATGATACTTGACATTTGGAAAAGCTCTAGCGAAACGAACTACACGATCTTTGTGCTATGCTTACGATTGGGTCTTGTCCATCACATCATTCTCCTAATGATGTGATCCCGTTATCAATGACATCCAATGTCCATAGTCAGGAAACCATGACTATCTGTCGATCAACGAGCTAGTCAACTAGAGGCTCACTAGGGACTTGTTGTGGTCTATGTATTCACACATGTATTACGATTTCTGGATAATACAATTATAGCATGAATAATAGACAATTATCATGAACAAAGAAATATAATAA
This sequence comes from Triticum dicoccoides, assembly GCF_002162155.2. NCBI lineage: Eukaryota > Viridiplantae > Streptophyta > Magnoliopsida > Poales > Poaceae > Triticum > Triticum dicoccoides. The sequence continues at coordinate 286,619,780 of NC_041389.1, forward strand.
TAACCATTTTATTATTGCCTCTAGGGCATATTTCCAACACCTCCATCACCAATTTCATGATGCTCACCACCGTGCATGAGTAATTCCATCGTAGGCTTGCTGGACGGTGATGGATTGGATGAGATTTACCATGTAATCAAGTTAGTTTTGTTAGGGTTTGATCCCTAGTATCCACCATGTTCTGAGTTTGATGTTGCTATGACTTTGCTATGCTTAATGCTTGTCACTAGGGCCCGAGTGCCATGATTTCAGATCTGAACCTATTATATTTTCATGAATATATGTGTGTTCTTGATCCTATCTTGCAAGTCTATAGTCACCTATTATGTGTTATGATCCGACAACCCCGAAGTGACAATAATCGGGATATTTCTCGGTGATGACCATAGTTTGAGGAGTTCATGTATTCACTATGTGCTAATGCTTTGGTCCGGTTCTCTATTAAAAGGAGGCCTTAATATCCGTTAGTTTCCGCTAGGACCCCGCTTCCACGGGAGGATAGGATAAAAGATGTCATGCAAGTTCTTTTCCATAAGCACACATGACTATTTACGGAATACATGCCTACATTACATTGATGAATTGGAGCTAGTTCTGTGTCATCCTATGTTATAACTATTGCATGAGGAATCACATCCGGCATAATTATCCATCACTAATCCATTGCCTACGAGCTTTTATATATTGTTCTCGCTGATTTACTTTTCTGTTGCTACTGTTACAACTACTACAAAAACCCAAAAACAATTATCTTTACTTTTGCCACTGTTACATTTATTATCATACCACTTTTGCTACTAAATACTTTGCTGCAGATACTAAGTTATCCAGGTGTGGTTGAATTGACAACTCAACTGCTAATACTCAAGAATATTCTTTGGCTCCCCTTGTGTCGAATCAATAAATTTGGGTTGAATACTTTACCCTCGAAAGCTGTTGCGATCCCCTACACTTGTGGGTTATCACCGGCGTCCGACGAGTGTGACGGCGTCCGACGAGCGTGCCTGTCGGATGTGGCAAGGACGGCGAGGCGGCTTCTTGGTCGCGGACGGCTGTGTGGTGGGGGGAAGCGGCGGTGGGAAGCAGTTTGCTCCCCGGCGGCAAAATGACGGCGGAG